>NC_056725.1:1146827268-1146924768 GCF_019279795.1 Protopterus annectens
ACTACATCTCTCAAAGTATCAACTGATATGGCACATCACTTGCCATTTGTTTTTATTTTAAAAAAGGAAGGCTTCTTAAACAACTGAGAAACAGTAATTATTTATTCAGAATGTTCGAAGAGTCCAGTAATTATTCACAAACAAAGGTAGGTCAAAATCAGTTACTATTTACATTATATATAAGATAAACAAAGCAACATATAATACAAACATAGAACTTTCTATTCCCCTACTTGAACTCAATGAATACTTATCTTGTTCATTTTTCATTGATTTTTACTTATAGTAACTGAAGTAATTAACTAATTCAACAAGGTACCATTCATTAGAGCTCAGACTCGAATGTAACAAATTCACATCGTATTTAATAGCACTAACAGTAGTGTGTTATGAAAAAAAAATGCTGTCATGGAGACTAATGCCTTCTTCAGTTAAGGTATGATTTAGAAATGTCATGTATATCCTGGTTAAATAATAGCAGCAAGCTCTTAGAACAAATGCCATCATTATTCTGTCTAAATATAGATAATATCAATTATGGCAGTTATCACAGCTACGAGTGCGGTTTGATCAATCCTGATATGGTGTGCATGGATGTAGCTGTGTCTGGCAACTAGTACAAATGTTATTATTATGTCTAAACACAGTTAATATCAATTATGGCAGGTATCATAGCTTCAAGTGCTGTTTGATTAACCTTGACATGGTGTGTGTGGATGCAGCAGTATCTGGCAGCTGTTGTATGTTGCCGTTTTCGTCTCTGGGAAGCTGTGGGTTGCAGCTTGTGATTGAGGTTTACTGATGCTTTTATATTGGGAAGAGACATTTGGTGTTTTAGCCTGGATCCAGTGGATAAAACTGTGATTGGGGATATTTTGGAGGAGAATAGTTTGTTTATACATCTGCGGAGTGAGAGGTGGGAAGGCTGGAAGAATGTGTTATCTTGTGGCGGCTTGTTGGGAGGTTTTTTTTTTTTTTTTTTGTTTGCTCTCTCTTCTTTCCTTGGCTGCTGCCTCGCAGAAAGGGAGGGAATTTAGGCCTGAAGTTGCAGTGAAGTTAAGCTTTCCTTCAGGTGCATCGCAAGCCTCTGGTATGCAGTACACACACACACACACACACACACACACACACACACACACACACACACACACACACACACACACACACACACTCTAACAGTAACGGACGTTCCCAGGTTGCTATGGTAAAAGAGACAGAGTGACAATAATGCTTAAAGGCTCTGAGGAGCTTCCGAGACTATTCTCAGCAATGAAGTTTTTGGATTTAAAAAAGTAAAGAAAAAAAAATATAATAAAAGGGCTGTTTCAAACCACATGTACACATGTACACATATTGATGGTCTCCCAACACTTCGTTTAGCTCATTAAGTTGATTCTTGATATAAAAAAGTGCAATTTTATATTTAAAATGCATTTTGGTCCAAACACATTAAGGACTTGCATAAGAGTGGAAGTCTGAATTATTGTGAAAGACTAAGAGCACTTGGTCTTGTGAAATACTCTTTGCAGTGGTCTGGGAGGTGAGCTTTCTCGGACATGCTGGGCATATGGGGATAGCTGATTCTAGGGGTGTTTGGGGTTGCAGGGAAGTGCTAGAGAGTCATCAGAATTCCTTCATGGAAATATATGTGGGAATGGAAGGTGTGTTGAATGGTTCAATGGCAGAGTGGCCACTGCATGGAACAGGCTGGTAAAATGGAACAGGACAAATACTGGTTTGGATATTTTAAGAACAGCCTGGAAACACACCACATGAACTAGTGAATGGTATTCTGGCAAAATTGGGTGGACATTGTTGCCCATGCTTGAAGTACTAATGTGTGTAAGGATGGAAATATACTTATAACAAATAAGAAACTAGAAGGGTCTCATAATTTAGTCTATGCACTGTATAAACATGCTTGGAAGGCGCTAATAATAAGAATAAGCTTTACAGCTTGTGGGCTCTCAACTAAGCAACAGCTAAGGAAAAAAAACACACACAATAGTTATATAATGCATGATTTTAGTAAATCTAGACATAAAATATATAATTGTCATATAAAATGAAGCAGTCTGCTGAATTTAGATATTAAAGAAAGATTTTAATAACATGGGGTTGTGTATAATAACACTACTGTCTTAACTTGTCATAAATGACATACACTACATTGAATATCAAGGGGAAGTATGATGATTTTCTTATATAAGTAAATATGCATAACAAGTCATGTAATTGCTTTAACTTGAATTGTAGTTTTTGTAACCTATCTTGACCATATATAATACTTAAGTGGTTACCAAGGTAACTAATGGTTTATACACATCAAACTGACAAAGTTGTTCAAGAGAAACAATAGTAGCCTGAACTTGAAATAACACAGAATGTAACAATCATATTCGAACAAATAGTATTAAACAGACAATGGACACTCAGTTTAACAACATGGACTTGTGCATAACACTACTGTTTTAACTTGTTATAAATGATATACACTATATTGAACATCAAGGGGAAGCATGATTATTTTCTCATATAAATAATTGTGCATAACAAGTCATATAATTGCTTTAACTTGAATCGTGTTTTTGTAACCCATCTTGACCATACATAATACTTAAGCTGTTACCAAGGTAACTAATGTTTTATACATGACATCAAACTGACAAAGTTATTCAAGGGAAACAATAGAAACCTGAACTAGAAATGTCACAGAATGTAGCAGTCACATTCTTAACAAATATTATTAAATTGACAATAATCACTCAGTTTAACCTTTGCTGATTATACAGAACAGAATGCTGCCATTTAAATCTAAAAACTTTCAGTATATGTCATAAAATGGCAATTCATAAATATGGAAAGGGAATTTGTAATCATTAATCACAATAAGTGAATTTTTTTGTTTTTAACCTATAATTTCACTCATGTTATAACATAAAATGACAGAAATGAAAATCCTTGTGTGTAGGAAATGGGGGGGGGGGTGCACTTATAATTAAAATGTACTAACTTTCATCAATGTTCACATAAAACAAACTTGATGCTTTAAGTTAGCAACAAGTAAAATGATTACTTAAATGCTGGCAAACAATGAAATATTACTTCTGATATATCCAGTAAAATACATTATAAACATTAGGTATAAATATTACCATCTATTTATATTAAGTAATACATTTTGAAAGACTTCATCAATAAGGGTGAATATGTTAAATAACTGTGGGCTCTAATCTTTTACTGATGTTTTTTATATGATGCATCCTACTTCACTATGGTTAAATTTCTTCTCATCTATCTTTCATGTAAATATAATTGCTTATACAATAAGCAGACATTTATATTGCATTAGAATTGTCTAATCTACAACAGTATAACTTCAAAAAAGAGAAAAAACAAACTAGTAAATCCAAAAAGGTAAACCAAAAAGTAAAGTCGAACTGCCTGGATACAAAAATGTTGTAGTTCAGGATATGTCCACAAATACAGTTCACCAGAAAGAAACCGCTAAAGTAAACGCTGAAAGTAAAAGTTAAAAATAAGTAAATTTATTTTAAGCACTTTTCGTTTGCCTTTTAGGCAAACTTCTTCAGAAACACAATGCACCGTTGGGGTGTGCGTTAAATAGTATGACATCATAATTCAATTAACCACAATAAAGTGAGTTAAACACCCCTATCGTGTACCACCACAGTACAACAAAAGATTGTAATAAAAATACTCATAGTTAATATACACAAACGTTAACAGTAACCTAACCGTCATTAAAAAAGGAATGAACATCAACAATGCTCAACAATCCTCTATGCTAACCAAACTGTTAGAATCATAACAAATATAATGGTAATTGTTATAATGAAACTATCAATATAAATTTAAACTTTAACCTCACCGCAAATTAATAACTTTGTGAAAATAGCTTAATTAAGTTGCTTGTTAAAAACATTAAAAGCAACATTAACCATTCTACAAATACAATAAGATGTTTAACAAATGTAAGAAAATTAAAAATTAAGCTAAATGTACATACATGCTGCATATTTTGACAGACACAACAGCCTATCTTTTTAAACTAAGAAGTCTAAGGACACTGGAAATCGTGCATGCTTCATTCAAACCTGGCCAGTGGTATGCTTCCAGTCTAATCTGCCAGTGTAGCTCTTTCTCTAACAATTTAAGCTCTACAGGTCCACTCCTAATATCTTGTCTCAACTGTTCAATACCAATAAACTTAAACTGGTGAGAAGGGTGATCAATTATATGTTTGGCCAACGCATTATTCTCTTTGTGTTTCCTTATAGCATACATATGCTCATAAACTCTATCCTTGAGCTTACGCTCCGTTTTACCTATGTAAAAACATGTACAATGTTGACACTGGGCCAGATAGACAAGCATACTGGAATTACAATTGACCCTACATTTTAATTTAAATAAATGGTCTTGAACCGTAAATTTGTTCGATTCAATAATATATTTACACCAGTTACACGCTTGGCATTTGAACATGCCAGGGGACCTAGTTGACAACGGTTTCTGCTCAAACAGTGATTTCAAATTCTTAGCCTTCCTATAAGTTACTTTGGGAGACGGTCCCATTTTGGACAACAACTCTGGATCTGCCCTAAACAAATGTTGATGTTCATTCCTTTTTTTAATGACGGTTAGGTTACTGTTAACGTTTGTGTATATTAACTATGAGTATTTTTATTACAATTTTTTGTTGTACTGTGGTGGTACACGACAGGGGTGTTGTTTAATCTACAACAGTACTATATCTATTCAAAATAATATAAATATTGCTCGTTCCTATTACAAATATTCTCCATATAATAATTCAATTTATGGAGCTCAGATGTTCTGGATTGTCAAGGTATGAGTGATAATCTGATGGACTTAGGTTCATCCATCAGATTAGGAATGATTTCCATTTCATGGCTAGTGTGGATCTTAGTTTTGTTAACATTTATTAATTTAAATTTATTTCACAAAAACATTTTTAGTATGCCTGACCAAAACATTCCTTTATTGGTAAAAAAGTATAAAACTGATAATTCCCTTTAAAAGCTCAAACATATATGGTATAGTTATCAGAGGAAAATGTTTAATAGCCACAATAAAACAAAAAAATACATAGTCTAAATAACCTAAGATGGATTTAACTTTATCTTTCAATACCAATGGCTTAAACAATCCTAGCAAGAGATCAAATCTACTGAAATATTTACAACTGAACAAAGCACAAATTGTGTTCCTTCAAGAAACTAATTTCAAAACAAATGACAATTACAAATGGAATCCTAAAGAATATATGCTATTGGCACAATCCACTTATAAGACAAAGGGGTAACAATTTTATGGAAAAGAAATGTGATTAACCCAGAAATCATTTATAAGTATGAAGATAAAGAAGGCCTTATGGCATTAGTAATAGTTAAATATAACATAATATGGATCCTAGCCAATCTATACTGGTTCCCAGGCACTGGAGCAGGAGCTGTTAAAAACACTTGGATTTCATTTCCAATAATTATAAAGGCAACTTAATATTAGGAGGATATTTTAACTGTTTATTTGATATTTCTGAAACTATAAACAAAAGACTGCTGCATAGGTCTGCTGTATCAAAAGCTTTAAACAAGTGGGTGGAATCATTTCATTTTGTAGATACTTTCAAATTTAAAGATAAATATTTGTTGTTTTCCCATCAAGGTCACCGATTTGGTACAAAAACTAGAACAGATAAAATATTTGTCCATGACTTACACTCTAAAATCATTCATTTCTCAATCACTCCCTGCCCCTTTTCAGACCACAATTCATTGATACTAAAACTTCAAAATGGGTACAAACCATTAATCTTTAACTCCAGAATTCCAGCATATATAACTAAAATTTAAGAGTTCAAATCCTGGTTATTATCTCCATTACAGTTCTTCTTAGATATTAATTACACCACAGAGATAAATAAAATAATGATATGGGACTCATTAGAAGCTTGCATAAACAGCAAAACCCTAACTTGGTACAAAAGAGAATGGGATTCTGAATTATTAGATCTACAATCCAAACTTTTGTCAGTAAAAGCTGAAAAAAATCAAAATCATTTTGAGATGAAAAAGAAAGTAGAAGTATTAAACAATAAATACAATGAAATTCTAACACATAAAACTAGTTTAAGCTTTAGAAAAACTAAAAATTACCTTGGCCACTCCTTCCAAATATCTACACAATTTATCCACAAGAATCAAAATACAAACAAAACTAACAACATTAAAACTATTTTCCATGAAAAGAAAGGGAAAATTGTCTCAGATATAGATGACATTCTTGATGCCTATAGAAATCACTATAGGGAACATTTCCAAAAAGAAAAATCTATCGATCAATTAAATCTAGATGAAAAATGTTCTACTATAAAAAATACCAGAAAAATTAAAATTAAAACTAGATCGGCAAGCACCTACATCCTACAAAGAAATTACAGATACAATAAAAGAGGGTAAAAATAATAAAGCTCCAGGTAGGCATAATTATGGAAATATATAAACGTTTTCCTTCAGAGATACTATTCCTCATCCATAACACTCTATTAGAAATTCAGTCACAAGCTTTAATACCACCCTCTTGGAGATCTTCCTTAATCATAATCATACCAATCCTAAAGGAAAACAAATCCCCAAACTTCTGTAACTCATATAGACCTATATCATTATTAAATAATGACTATAAGATATTTATGACAATATTAACTAACAGAATGAAAATACCACTATCCAAAACCATAAATAATGATCAAACTGGATTTATATATCATAGACACACACGCACACGGCAATATTAAAAGGATTATTTTCTTTATTAACATAATCTAGAAGAGAAATTAAGAAACTCTCATAACTGGCTTAGATATAGAGAAAGCCTTTGATTCAATTAAATTGGGTCTATTTATTAAAAATCCTAATGCTATTTGAATTTTCTGCATCCTTTGTTCATCTCCTAAAGAACATATACACAAATAATTTAGCTTATGTCAGGTTAGGTCCTTTTACCTCTGAATCTATACATATAACAAAAGGCACTAAACAAGCATGTCCCATGTCGCCGATTCTATTTGCTCTGGCTATTGAAATATTGGCAGATTCAATTCATAACAATATAAAAATCAAAGGAATAAATGTTTATGAACAATAGAATTCTAAAGTAATGCTATTTGCTGATGACATATTACTAGCATTATCTAATACAAAAGAGACATTAGAAGAATTCGATATATTAATTGACAAATTTGACATGACTTCAGGACTCCATTTCAATAAATCAAAAGTTTTATTTTTAAATATAAAAAGAACTGCACGCTAAGGGGATCACATCATAGGGAAGCAAGAATCTACCTTAAAATATCTATGAACTGAGTTATGCACAGATAATACTGAATTAGTCTAAAAAAACTAAAATATCATCATCAACACAATTAAAATCTCTGTGGAAAAATGGAACAAAATAATAAACATTTGAAGAGAGACTACATTTAATAAAAATTGTTTTATTGCCCAATATCCTATATATAGCCTTGGCAATACAACTGTTATCAGAAAGGAATATACTTAAGAAATAAATTCATGCCTAATAAAATTTTTATGGTTTCCCAAAAGAAACAGAATAGCTTTAATACATCATATCAGACCATAGAAAGAGGAAGGATTAAAATTTCCTGATATAGAATCATATATAAAAGCATCAATACCTAAAACAATCTCAGATTGGATAAATCCTAATTACTCTGCAAATTGGAAAGAATTACTAACTAATATCAATAAATGAATTTGATTTACAAACAGATAAAAACAATTTGCCATGGCACATATTATGTATTAGTATGCAATATAACATAACTAAACCTACTAAAACTCGTATGATTAATTATTACATTGACTCATTTAGAAAATTATCAATGCAAATATAGATTTAAAAATCTGGTTTGATCTTTTAACACCATTTATAGTTGCAAAAAACTTTCCACATAAAATATACAGAAAAATTATTAATTCCTTGGAACAGAAAGAATTTGTTTGTTGGCTCCAATGTAGAAAAGAACTAAAAGTTTAAGATATGCAAGTAATAAAAACAACACACAAAATTCTACAACAGGACTGGCTAACTTTACAGAGTATTCTGTCATTCGCAAAATTTAAGTAGAATAATTAACAATTCTTCATTTAAAGAAATACCTAAATTTACGAAATACATATATGAAATCATATATAATGACTTTGACATGGGAAACAGTACTTCAAAATTTTACAAAATATGGATAAACAACACCCAAAACCTCATATTGGAAATAGATAACAAAATTAAAACTCCAGCCAAGCTAGAACTTCCAATGAGTGACCTCCCAAACCTCCTGTAACAGAGGGTTTTAGTTTTCAGTGTGCCCTTCTAACTCTTGGTTTTAATTTATTTGGGATATTGTGCAGTCACCCTAATGATGCTGGACATCAGCTGGGTATAACAACCATGTATTTCTTATGCTTAGTCAAACACTCTGCTTATGCTATGCTGACGAGGTCATAACAAGGCCGAAATATGCATATCCATAGCTAGTGGGGTTTGGCTTTATTGGCCTGAAATTGTCCATTAAAACAATTTCAAATGTAAAAGTCATGGGCAATCAGAATTGCCATATAGCTGAAACACCTGATGTTCATAAGGGTCATTTGCATATATCCCATGTGCCTCTGTTACAGGAGGTTTAGGAGGTCACTCATTGGAAGTTCTAGCTTGGCTGGAGTTTTCATTTAGTTTTTTTCAAATATATAACAAAAGGAAACTCAATACAGTTAACTGAAGATATTAAAACATATCTCATTATCGATAAAATATACATCCTTTACACAATACTGGAATGTTTTTAATTGGAAATGCTTGCACATAGCATTCTTAACCCCAGACAGAATCAGTAAAATTAGTTCTTCCATAAAAGGAATATGTCGGAGAGGTGAGCAAGTACACAATGCAGATTGGAACCACATTTTCTTTGATTTGGTTAAAATTAATCCATTTTGGAATAGTATTAATAACTTTCTACATGCTTTATTTAATGAATCATTTTATTTAACTAAAGCAATTGTATTATTAAATGTAAACGAAGGTCCTCATTTGAATAGGTGAAACATGCATCTAGTATGGACTAGACTTGCAATTTCAAGGAAGTGTATAACAAGAAGATGGAATACAAACACAATACAAAGTCTGGAAGACTTCTAGAGCCTACTAAAGACCACAGCATTATTGGAAATTAAAATTAAAAAACTAAATTTATCCAAAGCCATTTATCAACAACCCTTGACGAAAAGTTTTATCATTGATTGTCATTGATTGACATTATACAATAATTGATCAGACACTCTGATAATGGATTGGACATACTTATAAAGTAACTGTATACATTAAGATCTGTTATAGTGTCAGGCTAATTTAAATAGTGTACATAGTTATTTAAGATGTTATGCATAAATATAATGGAATTCATTCAAATGTATTTGAAAAAAATTTTTTTTCTCTTTTATGACAGGGAATATTGGCACAGGATTATACAAATCTATATAGACATACAAATGTAAGAGAAAATAAAGAAAACACAAATGAGTTATTGCTTAGACAGAAATATATATACGCAAACCTGTGTGTATACGTGTGTGTCTGTGTGTGCGTATATATATATATATATATATATATATATATATATATATGCGCACACATTATATATGTACTCACATATATATACATACATTATACACACACTTTATATATATATATATATATAAACACAAGTGCAAAATACAGGTCAGCAAGAATTGCCTTCTATCTTTAATTACAGCTGAGGAAGAAATGGAATATAATTGACAGCAACAACAATGAAGAGTAAAGACTAGTTAATCTTCTAGGAAGTATAACTGAAATCCAAGAGAATTCTATCTTACAGGGCAGTCTCTGAACTGGCCCTGATGGAAATGCTACACATTTGTAAATCAAACTGCAGGAGGGTCACTCCTTCCAGGGATCTTAACCTAGCCTTTGACATGAGCAGATCATGCTGGAGAGAAAGATACATCTCCCAGAGACTGCCACTTCTCTGGAACAAGCTTCCAATTCACTTGAAACACAACCCCTCCCTGACAATCTTCAAACACAACCTAAATGAATGGATGAGTGACTGCAAATTCACTCGGTGTGTTGCCCATGCCCCTCCTGGTCAGGGGAAGTCAGTATTAACTACCACACAGCATTACCTCTGAACTTTACTCACCTAATCACCGACAACTGGGGCAACTTGGGCCAAATATGGCTAGGCTTGTAAGGGCTCTAGGGCCATTAGACTAATAACCTCGTATGAACCTATAATATGTCTAAGTAGCATAAAAAAGGATTTTAAATCATATTACTATAAAAAGTGCAGTATGTGCATATGTATAACTGTTGCACTCTTTTTATGACGGTTTTCAGTAATTGTAATAAGAAAATTATCTTTATAACTTTGTAGATGAAAGAAATGCAACTGAAACCATTACAGTTCAAGCTAATGTTACTGCTTTTAACCTGAATATTTATATTAGAAAGGGGGTATTTTAGCACTGTATTGAGTTCCTTGTATGTACACAACTTGAGAGATTTACACTCCCCTTCAAGAAGTCACAAGCACTTACCATTTGAATTTATCAGAAGTATACAAAAGCACTACTCATATTATTCTTCCCAAGTACAAAAACACCTCCGAAATTACTACTCTCATTGTATGCATAACCACTTCCTGTACATTAGCTTTAGTTCAACAAAGATTTTACTGCAGTATTTCAATAATGTATGAAATGGGATGTAAACTTGATGTGTAGATTTATTGTACTTCTTCAGTTTTGTATTTCTTTATCCTTTTTTCTCTCAATTTTCTATCTGGATTATGCATGCTTTTCTCCTTTATTATTTTTATTTTGTTTCCCACCTATTTATTTTCTTTACAGATTCAAATTCAACAGGAGCAAGCTGGGCATGTACAGCCCAGGCTAGGGACAGATCACCCTCCAGCCATTCTGGCAGGTCCTCGCAGGGTCAGGGTGTAGGCACCAGTCCTGTAGGCACCCCAGCATGTGACAGCCTGGCAAGCCTCATCAAAAGGGGGCTTCAGAGCTTTGTAGAGGACATACTGGTGGAGGTAGTGGACAGGAGAATTCAGCCAGTTGAAGCCTATTTCAGAGTGTAGAACACATGCCCTTTCAGTTGGTGCTGACCACTGCACCAACAGAGAAGCCTACTCCCTCAACATCGGGGGGTACAACCCTACAACACCAACTAGCAGAAGATGTGTTTGAGACTCTGTGGACTGGGACTCCACTGGCACTTCCTCAGCTCTTCTTCTGTTACATAACTTAGTGCCCAGCCTCTACCATTTCCTCCAGCACAAACCCTTTCTGCTTCCCTTCTGTGTTCCTCTCTGTCTCACTTTTTCAGTCTTTACTATCTCCCCCCTTTTGATTCTTTAATGAAACCATCAGGAGATCCATAAAAGGATACCCCTATATGAAACATTATAAACCCCTTTCCTTTTTAATTAAGTCCTGGCAGTTTGCAGCTTTCCTGAAACGTTTTATGAGTGACTGCACTTGGCCATAAATGCCCATGATAGTCCAAAAAAGCACTTGGCCATAAATGCCCATGATAGTCCAAAAAAAAAAAAGTAATACAAACCATCAAACTTTTATGAAGTAATTTACAACTTTGTAACACTGAACTTTATACAACTTACTCTTTTGCGAGAAGTGGGTGTGTTTTCAAAAAACTTCATTTTTCTATACACAAATAACTTTCTCTGACTTTATTTGTATTTCTGTGTAGCACAGCTGTCTGCAAATAACTAAGTCACTTCAAAGCCCTGGACTATAAATACTGGCCAGGGAATTTAACTGCAGACATTCGTTTGTTCAAGCATATAAAGCACTTAGTATCCATACTGCATGAGACTGCATCTAATTTCTTACTTTGAATCATTCCAATGTGGTCATTATGTCATGTGACAGATTACCTACCAATGCCATGTAGCATCATTAACTTTACTGACTCGCCATCTGTCTATACATTCCTCTCATAAAACCATTTCTTACTTACCTTTGCATTGTAACTTCCAATATACAGTTCTGCCTGTATTCACCCCCTTATGTACTCACAGCCTAGCGCTAATCAGTTTTTGTCTTTCCATATGAGCACCTCTGTGCTCAGAATTGGATCCCACCCACCTGCTATGCCATCCATGGATCCCAACATTTGTGTGCGCATGCCACACAATTCCATGCCTTAAATTACTACCCACATGCCTAACAGCAATCATCTGCTTCACCCATTACCACTTTAGAGAATGCGGGACCTTTAGACTGCACCCTGATTGAAGAACTAACGTTCTCCAGCAGGGTGTTAATCTACAGGTAATGCCCACTGAAAAATGAGTTTGCTGCTTCATGGCAGCATATCAAGCTGCCATGGAGCTTGTACTGAAAAAAATAAATGTCTGCCATTATTTTACAATCGCTAAGCAGCACCTTTGCTGATTAGTGAGTGTAAAATAAAAAAAAGCATGAGCGTGCATGTGTTTATGTCTGTGTGTGAAAGTATAGGCAAGTGAGAGAGATTGATCAAGCTATTATTTTACACTCACTAAGCAGCTCTTTTGCTATTTAGCCACTGTAAAAAAAATAAATAAAAAGAAAAAAAGTGTGTGTTTATATTTCTCTGTGTGTGAGTGAATGACTGCAAAGCAGAAGAGACTGTTTTGTGTGTGTGTGTGTGTGTGTGTGGTACGCTAGTGAGAGAGTGAAGACTGACAGCGATCCCTAGCAGCAGCATCTGATAAGAGGTTTGCATATCTTTTGACTTTTAGCTCAAGATAGCTGGATAAAGGCTCAAAATAGGAACATATTTCAAATGTTGCGGTTATAAAAATTACAAAATTATTTCAATATTAGGATTCGTGTTAGCATGCATTTTCTGAAGCCCGTATGTTTGTGTGTGTGAGAGAAATCAATCACTGACAGCAGCAGTAATTATGCTTCTGGCCATTTCAGCTGAAGAGATCTAGATAAAGTCTAAAATAAAGGGGGAACAAAGGCATTATTCTTACAAAATTACACACTTGTATAAATAAATGGATTTGTGTTAGCATGAATTTTCCTAAGAAAATAAGAGTCTGAAACTCAAATGTTTGTCATTATTTAGTAACTTCAATCGCCAATGACTGGCAACAAACCAAACATTTTAGAAATAAGAGACCAAGAAATAAAGTAAATATCTGGATTTTTTTTAATGTTATATTTTGGATGTAAAAATGCTTCCTCCGGTAGTATAAACACATACTACAACAAGTTTGAAACATTAGGCGGAGGAACTATTTTACATCAAAAGTGTATAAAAATAATATAGTAATAAAAATTAAGTAAAACAGAATTTTACAAACAGCTCATTCTCTAAGCTCAATAATGTCCTCCAAGGTGTGTGTTATTGTGAAAATAATGTCCTTTCAGGGGTGTAGAGGCCCTCTGCCTGCAGAGTCGGGCATCAGAACACCTCTGGGTGGGCAATGTTTCCACAATAACACATCCTGTTGGGCATTATTGCTTGCATATAAAGATTAGAAATACAGGATATGTAACACTTGTACAGTACACTACACTAATTGAATATAACTGGTATTTCTACAAAAATCTATGTCTAACATTTTTCTGACTATATTGTAAACTATAAAGCATCCTATGAAGTTATTTAAACGCAATCTAGATTTAACTTCCAAGCACAAATCCTAAACTTTCCAACTTGAATTAACATTCAACTTTCAACACTAACAATAATATAAGCAAAATCACTATGTAAGCTAGAGCTGCCTGCAAACTGTAAAACTATAAACAACTGTTTGAAAACTGCAAATAATGAAAACTGCCGTTATCTGCAGGGGTGTGATGGATGCATTCTATGTAAAATACTTTATAACCATTATGAATTTCAAGATTCTATACCTGCAGTTCATGGTTCATTTTTCACACTTGTTTGACTTCCAGTTTTGGATGTCATACTTGCACACAGAGTCTTTGAAATCACTGACGTGCATGTCCCATCTTACACTAGCAATATTGATATTTTTGGCAAGTCTAGCCTTACGAATCTACACAGAGTTAGTTCCTTTCATGAAGCCAAATGGAGGATCTGCCAAGACAGCCTGTGATAGAACATAGCAGCAATGGAAGTTCAAACATCTGCAGTGCTCTGCAGTGCTTGAATTTTTTCCCCAAACTCCTTCACATAGTAAGTTTCCTTTACAGGCCTTCTAGACACCCTCATATGGTCTCCAAACAGAAGAGTCGTAGTCTAACTACAGATCCACCCCACTGGCTTTCCGAGGTTCTCTCTCTCCACATAAAAAGGGTATAATTCTTTTAAATACTATGGTTGAAATATGGATGCAGCACCTTCATCGTAGCTTAGTTGATCAAGTATACTTTATTTACTTTAACGGCTTTGACGAGTAAACAGCTCTGTAATAACAAATGCAAGATCCACCAGATAAGCCAAGGGTAATATGCAAACTATGAAACCCTGTATTTGGTTTGCCTGATATGGCATTCTTCCAATCCTGAATTCCTTACAGCCTAGGTTGGGGACTCAAAATGATGTGCAAGTGTTGTAGGGGATAACCCTAATACATACCCTCCAAGTTAGAAGGAATGAATGAATGACGCTACTAAAACTTTATTCTCAATCTTAATTCTAGCTACCGATACTTGAAGTAGACCCTCCATAATCTGCTTAAACTTTTGGGGAAAACCAAACCAGACATGATTAGAAACAAAGGACAAATCATGATACTACCTTCTGTTACACCTCCAAATGCCGGCTAGAACTGGAAGCCTTCACTCTAATCATACCAGGAATTAATTCCATCAGTTTTTCTTCACTGCAAGTAACCATTAAAATACTAACCCGATCTGCAAACAAGTTTCATAATCCCCAAAGGACTTAAGAAATGGACAGCCAACAACACTACTTCTAGGCCATGTAACCATGCTATACAATGATTTCTTAAAATCCAGAAATCAGATAGTTTGTCAGCATGCATGCCACCCTCAAGTCATGTCACCATCCTATTTACCCTGTGTTGCTTTGAATGTAGGTTTGGAGAACTCTTAAGTGGTAAGTGTGTGCATAAAAATATCTGACTTAAAGGGAGTGTAGGACAACATCTCTGCTTAGTCAAATATGTCTCGTATGACATCTTTGGGCTTGCTAACTGCCTCAGTGTCTTATCCCCATGACTCCACCGAGGCGGTAAAAACCTGAAGCCAGTCCTGCCAACCTGTTAGTCTTGCACCACTGTGCCTCAGTTTCATTTTTGGATCACCCCTGACTTCATTTGATATCCTTCTTAAAATTATTTCACTGCAAACAAAACAGTTTGTTATATTCCAAGACCACCCTTCTCATTCCAAGGTTCTAATTCAAAGTACTAATTTCCTCACTGCAGTTACATACATTCAATGCCTTTCATCTTTATTAATCTGTAATTTAACACAGTTCTTATTATGCAGCATGAACACATTAACAGGAAATTCTCCACAGAGTTGACAATGAAAAAAAAAAACGGTCAAAGGTTCACAGGTAATTATTAGGCTATAGAGCCTTAAGGATTTTTAGAAGCCTAACCATGGACTTCCATGACGTTTTAGCCCTTACATTGTAAGTACTAATAACCCATAGACAAGAAGAACATTTACATGTTGCCCTTATCCATGAGAGACATGAGTGCTAAATCAGGGGCGAATCTGCAGTTTTCATGGAAAACAATGCCCCTGTCTATTCAAGATACAATTGGAAATGGCAGAGTAGTAACTAAATAAATACTACTAAGACATTTCTGATTGTAATCCAGAAGCAACAGAATTATAGTTTTCATGGAAGAGTAGCCTGTAAATGCATCATAGAGAAGTCTCAGGCCCTGGCATATGTGTTTTACTAAGCTATTTCTTAAATATTTGGCAAATACTCTACTCAAAATGAATTTTTCCTATCAAGGGACCTCCCTGAACACTTTTTGTACCCATAAATAGATTCCAGTCACTCATCTACATAACTAAATATTCTTGATAAGCCATTACTTTTCCTAGAAGCCTACTTACATCTGTGGATTCATGCAGTCATGTTGACTCACCATCACTTACTGTTGGTGCCTTTTATACAAATCAAACTACTGAGAACCACTTTCAGAAAAATTAAGTAAGCTCTTTCTTGCAATGGAAAACTCCTTGCACACTATGTTGAGGGAGACTCAAACTGCCCAGCTTATATACACCAATGCCACATTTGCACAACAGTAGAGAAAAGTACAACCTCAAAGACTGATGAAAGTGGTTATCAGCAAGTTTTAATTCACGCAAACAGGATTCACATGGAGTGTCTTCAGCAAACAACTGGCTCACAGTTGTATCTGTACAACAACGCTTGGACAGTATAAATTTTACAGCCATCAAATTGACCTCTATGTATAATATAGCCCCCTTCAGGGTTTGTTTCCTTAGTTTCTCTTCTAAACAGGAAGCACATGGCCACCAACATACAGGTAGCTCACCTGCTCCCTCCTCATATGACAAAAAAGCCTCTCGGATGTACGCAGATTTCAATAATTTTGCATGCTCAACTAAGGTCAGGTGCTTTTCTTAGATACAGATTAGCTGGAGTCTAATCTTCTTAATGCAAATACATAAAGTAATGTTTAGGACTATTAGCACAATAACATCTCCAAAAATACAGTGCAATAATTGTTTCTACGTGTTCATAAATAAAACAGAACCCCCCCCCCATTGCACACTGAGGATAATAAACAGTATTATTCATCAGTTTAGTTTCCTGTCCAAAACATGCTTCTTTGGTAACACCAAAGTAACCAGATGACCACCTTCTAACTGGCAAAAACATTAATCAATAATGTTGCACTTTCAAGTACATTACCCCTTCTTAAGATACTACTGTAGCATACAGTAAGAAGCATGCTATAAACCTAGAAAAACTGTACCACAGAAACGGATGTGTCCTGCACTCCCGCACCTCCCCTCAAAAAAAAAAAAAAAACTCCTTTCAGAAAGTTGCAATCGCATATAGCTTTAGTCAGAATTAAATATAAATGCATTAAACTAAACTTGAATACTTCTAAACTTATTCTATTATAGTTAAGGCCTACAAAACTGCCTAATCTTTCACACTCTTTAAAGTTTACCATACAGTACTCATTAGACCAAGTTACTTCTTGCATGAAGGAATGTGGCATTAAAGCCCCAATCAGTTCAATTAGTTGGGCCTGAGACACCACCAAAACAGTTACTTAAAATAACTGACTGTGGATATTGACCATCACTAAGGTTAATATGGAAATTAACCCAGATAACTTGAACAAGTACCTCATCAGAAGCCAGCACTAAATTAGCACTGGATATCCTCATGGCAGAAGCCTTAATAGGCTCCCCTTCCCTCAGCGAGAAGAAATTAACTATACAAGGCTATAGCTAAGTCTCTAAACCAATAATTTCCAGAGACAAAGTTCCAGTGCTTAATTCCTAAGCAAAGTGCGTAACACAAGTGAGAACAATGTGATATAAATAACAGAAATACAAAACATGAAAACAAAAACAAGAAGTTATGTACTCACCATAACGTTCGATGTATGTAGTCCATCTCATCTCACATTCTTACCCGTAGGTTTGGAGCCGAATATCAGCTCCGAGTCAGCCATACTTTAGCTCAAAGACTTTCTATTGGCGGGGCTAAGATGGTATCCCATGCTGCACTGCTCTCTATCCCCAGATCTAGTTTGCTGCGAGCACCAGCAGTCATTCTCCATGCATAACACCACCTAAGGAAGGAAGGACAAACCAAGAATGAAGGGAACTCTGAAACCAGGCTTAACCTCCAGATCCTCCAGGACGTGGGAAGGTGGGGGGGGTAAGAAAGAATGTGAGGCGAGATGGACTACATACATGGAACGTTATGGTGAGTACATAACTTCTTGATGTTATGTAGTCCAATCTCGCCTACATTCTTACCCGTGGGACAGCGTCCCTGGCACATAAATCCTGGGAGGCTCAGTGGAAAATACTAGTGAGCACTGTGGAACCAAAGGAAGACCTGCCTCAAGATTCCACATCTAACTTGTAATGAGTAACAAAGGTGTGAGGAGATGCCCAAGTAGCCGCAGCACAAATATCATCCATAGACAATCTGGCCTGAAAAGCTGCAGATACAGACCGGGTAAGAATGAGCCTTCACTCGGAACGGTAAATCTCTTCCCCCGAAGTATAAATGAAAGAAATACAACTGGAAATCCATCTGGACAATGTGACTTTGGAAACAGGAGACCCAATTCTGTTTTCCGAAAATGAAACAAGACTGATCAGACTTTCTGAGGTCCTTCTTCTTCTTTCGGCTTTTTCCCGGTCAGGGGTCGCCACAGCGGATCACCTGTCCGCTCATGATTGGCAGTGGAGTTTTACGTTGCCTAGGTGCCACAGAAGTCGCATGCACACACACACTCACACCTAGGGCCAATTTGGAGTGTTCAATCCACCTACAGCATGTCTTTGGGATGTGTGAGGAAACTGGAGCACACGGAAGAAACCCACGCGATCACAGGGAGGACATGCAGACTCCGCACAGAAGGCACCCCAGCCGAGAATCGAACCAGAGAACCTCTTGCTGTGAGGCGAAAATGCTAACCACTGCACCACCGTGGCCGCCCACATTTTCTGAGGTCCTTCGTTCTGTGCAAATAAAATTGTAACTGTCTATGCACATCCAACTGATGAAATTTGAATTCTGCCTTGTTCGAGAACTGAGGAAAAAACACTGGTAATTCAATGGATTGGTTAAGGTCACAAATTGATGCTACTTTGGGAAGAAAGGAAGGATTTGGTCTGAGAGAAACCCTGTCCTTATGAAAAATCAAATAAGGTGGTTTGATTGATAAAGCTTGAAGCTCTGAAACACGTCTGGCTGACGTGATGGCTACCAAAAAGACAGTCTTCCAAGTTAAGAATTTTAAATCACAAGTGGCTGCAGGCTCAAAGGGGGGTGAAGTAAGACCCTGTAGAACAAAGCTTAAGTCCCAAGGCACAACAGGTTCAGAGACAGGAGGACGAAGCAACAAAGTGCCCTTCAGGAAAGCCTTACAGAGTCTATGTTTCATTAGACTAGGTTTGTCTGCGACAAGAAAGGTAGAAATTGCCAACTGGACTTTAATGGTTGCGGCAGCTGATCCCGGGTTGAAAAGCATAGAACGGAACTCCAATACTGACGCAATTGGAGCTGTGTAAGGGTCAATCTTTTTGGCATGTGCCCAGATGGAAAATCTCTTCCATTTGCTGTAATAAATCTTCCTGGTCGAAGGCTTATGAGAGGAAGATAGAATATGAACCACCTCCGGCGAAAAATGGTGAAGCCTAACTAATGATGGAAGTGGAGTAGCCAAGCTGTCAACTGGAGGGTCTGAAGAGAGGGATGGAGCTGCCCTGACATGTGAGTCAGTAAGTCTGGTTGTGGGTCCAGAATCCAAGGAGCGTCCATGAGATAGGGATGGAGAAAGGGGAACCAAATTTGCCGAGGCCAGTGTGGAGCAATCAGAATCATTATGCTTCCCAAGGATTGCACTTTCTGAATAACCTTTGACAGCAAAGGAACCGGACGGAAGGCATAAAGTAGACCGGCGGGACCAATCGTGGACTAGAGTGTCCCTGGGTGACTCCCCCTGAGGGGGGATAATGGTGAAGTAGCTACTGTATTTGGCATTGAGGGGGCTGGCAAAAAGGTCGCAGCAAGGTTGACCCCACCTGCGGAAAATCTGCTCCGCAACTTGACAGTTCAGGGACCACTTGTGAGGTATCAGAATAGCTCTGCTTAGCCTGTCTATGATCACATTGGGCTTCCTTGGAATGTGCGTTGCTACCAGAAAATGTTGGGAAGACAGTGCCCACTGCCACACTTGCATGGCCTCTCTGCAAAGGGGGTATGACTTGGTTCCTCCCGGTTTGTTCAGATACCATATGACCAACACATTGTCTGAGTGGACTGCAATAGTCCCTAGAGGAAGAAAGCTCTGAAGTGCTTGCAGTGCTAGTAGCACTGCTCTCATCTCCAGGACACTGATATGCAGATGCATCTCATGCTCTTGCCACGTGCCTTGGACTGTCCTGCCTAGATAATGACCCCCCCCACCCTATCTGGGAGGCATCCGTGGTCACAGTGGCAACTGGAGGCGAAGGAACAAAGGGCTTTCCCGCACTGAGATGGTCGGTGTGAAGCCACCAACTGAGATCCTGTTTGCACCTGTCTGTGAGTAGAATAGGGTGAGAAAGTGGAAGACGATGAAGAGACCACTGAGCGAAGAGTAGCCACTGAAGGAGACTCATATGTAACCTTGCTAGAGGACTAACAATCGTAGCAGCCATCGTCCACAACAACTGGAGGACCAATCTTGCCTTCACTCTTCACAGAGGGAGCAAGGCGTAAACCTGTAGTTGTAGGACTCTGATTCTTTGCTGTGGAAGAAACATCTGCATGAGGATGGCATCTAATTCGGCGCCTATAAATGTGACACGCTGCGAGGGCAACAAGGCAGATTTTCCTAGTTCAAGGTGATGCCCAACTGTTGACATAGGTTGATAGTAGCGTCCCTGGCCTGAAGAAGCAGATGCCTGGTGGTGGCATAAGGAGCCAGTTGTCCAGGTATGGAAACACTTGGAATCCCTGATGTCTCAAGTGAGCAGTCACCACTGCCATGCATTTGGTAAACACCCTGGGGGCTGTGGTGAAACCAAAGGGCAGGGCTCTAAACTGAAAGTTACTGGTTCCCAGCCAGAAGCATAGGTGACTTCTGGATGCCCTGTCCATCTTTATGTGGTAGTAAGCATCCTTGAGGTCAATGGAGCACATCCACAATTCTTTTCTCAACAATGGGAGAATAGATTGCAACGTGACCATTCAGAACTTGGACTTTTGCACATGGGTGTTCAATCGGCTGAGATCCAAAATGGGTCTCAGGTCCCCTGTCCTTTTCGGCACCAAAAAGAATCTGGAGTAAGTCCCTCATCCGATCTGGACTGATGGGACATGTTGGATGGCTCCTTTTTCTAGCAGCTTTGAAACTTCTGAAGCTGCAGAATCCCTTTGACTGGGTGGAACATCCGGCATTTTCTTGATTGGAGGGGGAGTTGACGAAAAGGGAATGACATATCCTCCGGAAATTATTCGTAAAATCCATTGGTTCTGGGTGATATCTTGCCAGGCCTCCGGGTATAGTGAGATTCGACCCCCGACTGGCTCCGGAAACACACAGTCAGGCTTCCCATCAGCAGCGGCAGTAGGGGGAACCACGAAAGGAACTGTGGTCTCCCGAGTTGCAAGGGCCTCCTCTGCCCCTAGGGCAGCGTCTACCTGGATAACCACCCCCTCCTCTGTCCCTGGAGGGGGGCTCACCTTGTGCATCGGGAAAAAAACTCTGATTTCTTGAACCACACCTTTCCAACCTTCAGGGCCTTGGGATAAGGCCTAGAGGGAAGGGAAAAACGGACTCCTATGGCAGACAGAGTTTTTCCCTCTTGCTTGCACCTAGTGAGAGTCTCTTTCACCTTGGTTCCGAACAAAGAGGAACCATCAAACGGGGCGTCGGTGAGTGTAGACTTGAAGGCCTCCACGAAATAACAAATGCACATCCAGGCATGTCTCCTAAGAGCGACTCCTGAACTTGCTGCCCTACTTGCTCCCTCGGCTGCATGACAGATCAGCCTCATGGAGGAGTTCACAATAGAATTGAGGGTAGACATCTGAGTGTTGGCCTACTGAGCCACCGCCTCAGAAACGTTACCCGTTAGAGTATCTCCAAGCTCCTGTAGGAGATCTATCTGGAGCAGTGTAAAGTGTGATAAGTAATTCAGTGTCCGCAAAGTAAAGGCCGCTGAAGAAAATGTATGCTTCCTGTACCGGTCCATAGTCCTAGACACTTTGTTAGGGGAGTGGACGGTGGAAGAAATATCAGCTAATTCCTTCTTGGTGGCCGCTGCCACCACCATGGCATCCACTGGGACTCCCTTGCATAGAAATTCCTTATCAGGAGGGGCAGCCAAAAATTTATTGGGTCTCCTGGGGACTGGTTCCACAGAGTCAGGGGTTTCCCACACCCTTCGACAAACCAGGTCCAGAAGCTCGAAGGGTGGAGACACCCAGGAGGTGGAGGGCTGAGCACCAAAGGCCTTCAGGAACACAGACTCCTCTTCGAAGGGGGCTTTGGATGGCCAGTCACCTCTCTGCTTCAAAATCTCTAGGATGTCAGAGTAAGAAACACCCTCAGAGGATGACTTAGGGTACCCCTCCGATTCCTCGATGTCGGTGTCTGACGTGAGAGACTCATCTTGGGAATCTATGTGCTTCCTCTTGCACATGCTCTTTCTGGATGACTCCTCAGGCAAAAACTCTGAGGGGCCCTCAGAAATATGGGGACCACTCGTGGGGGTACCCTGAGGCCTTGGGGCTCCGCTGTCAAGAGATACAGGGCGATCAGACACCTGCACCGGTGCTGTAGGGGACAGTGACCAAACCATATGATGCCGCTGATGACCTGGCCAGCGCGCTCCGCATGGCCTCGAAAGCTGGTCCTCCTGGGTCCGAAGATCGACCAGCCTCTGAAGCAGAGACAGGAGTCGGGCTTCCCTGTGCTGAAGCACCGAAAGAGAGACTAGGAGCCGAGAGATATCCCGAAGCCTCTCTCTCGGGTCCGACAGAGGAATCCTGAGTCCTGAACCCAGTGGACAGCGCCAACGAGGTCTGAGCTGATGTCGGAACCGATAAGTCAGGAGGGGCTTTCGGAACTGACCTAGGGACATCATACGGAGCCGAGCACTTCGGTTCTGAAAGCTGAGATGCGCTCGGAGGATGAAGTGTCGATGTAGGTAGAGGGACCGGCTCTGGAGCCATTACCGGTGACTTAAGAAGTCTCTGCACCACTCTATCAATGTCCACATCCGATAAGGTCCTGGAGGATTTGGCGGATAGGGAAGGAGATAGAGACCTCCTCTCTGAAGGAGACCTGTGAGGAGAAGATACTGGCCTAATGCTAGGCGACCGGCTCCGAACAGGCAACAAGAAAATTGGAGCCGAAGCAGGTTCCATAACCACTGACACTTCCTGCGGCCCAGAGGACAATGGAGCAGAGCATGTCGTTGAAGATTTTGCTATTTTCTCCGGCGGCTCCAATGATACTGATGGAGCCAGGGATCGCTTTTTAGCCTTGGAAGATTTAGCTTTTGATGGAGAAGACAAAGCTGGAAGCACTCTCCAAACTCTCCTCTAAGGAGGGTTTCAGAAGTCCCTTCAAAATCACTTTGTTGTTCTTTTCCTGAAGAACACGCGGGCTAAAAGCATGACAAAAACTACACGATTCCTGGAGGTGAATCGCTCCCAGACAGTACATACACAGTGTCCATTAGTGATGGACATCTTATAACTACACTTAGTGCACTTCTTAAAGCCTGAGGGCTTATGCTCCTTAGTATCTTTAGACATAGTTACCACAAACACCGAGTAACTAACTCAAAAACTAGACCAATGGTCAAACAGCCACAAGCGCGGGAACTGGACAAACAGTATACCAAAAAGATCTCTAACGGAAACGGTCCTAGACACAAGTACAAGGGGGGGGGGGGACTAATTCCTCTAATTTAAACGGTTTTAGCCCAAGGGAAAAAGTTAGCACACACGGAAAGCAAGGGGTCAGACTAGGTCCTCTAACTGAAACAGGCCAAGCCTGTTGGAAACAGCTAGTGGGATACCACAAGAACACGCTATAAGAAAAAACAACTTTTCCACAACACAATTCAAGAAACACACACAAATAGCTATGAAAATAGCTTTTTTTGCAAAAAACTTCTCTGCTATAAAGAAGAAAAGGTACTTAGCCACAGCCAAGAGCGAGACCACGTCCGAGCTACACGAGCGGCAAACGAGATCTGGGGATAGAGAGCAGTGCAGCATAGGTTACCATCTTAGCCCAGCCAATAGAAGACTTTAAGCTAAAGTATGGCCGAGTCGGAGCTGACATTCGGCTCCGAAGCCACAGGTAAGAATGTAGGCGAGACTGGACTACATAACATCTGATATTCTATTACTACATACTGCTTGTCAAAAAAATATATATAAAAATACTAAACTATATATCAACATAAAAATAATCTTGTAAATACCTGTTGAAAGATGGTCAGAAAAAAAAGGGCAGCCACATTCACCACTGGCAGTCAAAATTCTAGACTAAATGTAGTAATTCTCTTTAGGCCACACAGACAGTGTGATAATAAATTTATGTTGGTATAACTACAGTACTAGCCAATACAGGGTAGCCAGCATCTGAGAACCACTGGCAGAACTATTTTCAATATGTCTAAGACAGCAATCTCAATTTCTACAAATCAATGATCAAATTCAGGCAACTCCAAAACTAATTTCAAGTATATATTCGGATTAAGAAGATGAACAAACACCAGCAACAGTAAAGGTTAACTGCTAAACCACACATGCATTCTTACTAAAATCTCTAGTCATCATAGTAGAGCAGTAACTAACGGCCCACTAGTGGCAAAACTGATGGCAAAAATAGACAATGAAGGAAATCAGGCAAATTAATAAAGAAAATTATAGACAGCATGACACATTCAAATGCTTGTCACTATATTAAACATTTACTATGAAAAGATATAAAATCATCAAATGTATACTATTCCACTAGAATATTAACTATTACCATTAACTAGAAAATGGAAATGTATCTGACAACACAAAAATGTTCCAAGGAAGCAGAAGTAAACTAAATTCAAAACAAGAAAACTGGAAATGTTAAGCACAAAGGTTTTGCCTTAGGGTAAAAAGGGAGTGGATAACTTCCAGCTAGACTAATGTAGACTTGTGAACCACCACCTACTCAACTAATGGACACTAGATCCAAGCTTACTTAAAAATATAAAAATAACTCTGTCAGCGAAAGTCAACACAGAAAACAGTTGCACCCACACTCCGTTCGCTGCACTAAGTGTAAGGATTCACTTACTGCTCCACAATTCCTTATAAAACACTTCTTTATTTAATAAAACAAATGAATGGAGTATCAGGTTAAGCGCTTTCATCTACATCAAAGTAGACTTTTTGTAGTCATTGATTCCTGGGATTTTTTTTTAAGTAGACTTACCCCGGATTTGTGTAATCAGAACACAATACTTGTCACAATAGATGTGGTAGGCTTATTTTCTTGCATTCCAAAAGAGGCTGGAATGAGAAAGTTTGCAAATAGTATTGGGAAGCATGCTGATTTACCATGGGACACTGTATTACTAATTTTGGAATTTATGGATATAGCGTTAAAATACAATTATATATTCTTTGAGGGAGAACATTATAGGCAGTGTAAGGGGGTGGCAATAGGGGTGGCATTCTCCCCTATTTTTGCTAATCTGGCCCTTCTCGACTGGGAAACCGAATACATACTGGATACTATATGGCAAGAAAGTATTATGAGTTATGTAAGGTTCTTGTATGATATATTTACATTATGTAATGGGAATGTAGAGGAATTACATTCATTTTTTGATTATTTAAATTCTACTAGTGAGTATCTAAAATGTACATATAATATGAATAGGAAAAAAAAATCATATATGGACACTCATATTTATTGAAAATGGTAAATGTAAGTCCAAAATATATAGGAAGGATACCTTTAGAAACTCATACTTGCAATATTCCAGTAGTCACTCATATAGTCAAAAATGCGGTATTATAAAAGGCCAGTATATTAGAGCAGCAAGAATGACCTCATAATTTGCAGATATGATAGAGGAACTAGGCAAAATAGGGAACATGTTCAAGGAAAGAGGATATCCCTTTCAATTGATACAGGATACCAATAAATATGTTAAAAGTGAATGGGGCAAAAAATATAAACCCTTATTAGGTACAGGGCTTATTAGAACCTCAAACACAAGTAAGGACAAAGAAGGAGATGGTGACATCAAATTTCATAGAGCATGTATATTCCAGTATGGACCCTATATAAAAGAAATTCAAAAAATAGTGGAGGCTAATTGGAACATAATGAAATCTGAAGACACTGTGTATAAAAAGGTAGGAGAATATCTGTTTTTTGTCTTCAAGAATGCAAAGAACTTGAAATGCAAATTAGAAAGTAAAATGCCAAAAGGAAATGATAAAGGAAACGAAGCACTCGAAAATGTGGGCAGTGCAACCAGTGCAGTTAGATTTTGCAGGTACCATCTCTTTTATTGGAAGATGCAAACAAAACAGAGGTCAGATTCAGGAAAGGTAACTGTCGTACCAAACATGTCATATATTTAGAGAAGTGCACAAAATGCCCAGGTTACTATGTGGGCAAGACGGATAGGTGCTTAAGGAATAGAATATATGACCATCAGTATTGCATTAGGAAGAAGGATATGAAAAATGCTTTGTATAGGCACCTTGTTGATAGTACTTGTGACACTTTTAAATTTGGAATATTAGAGTATATCAAAATTAATAACCCAAAAAAATACAGCAACTGCAAAACGACAAAAAACATAAATCCACACTGCTGTTCGGTAACAATAAAGGCTGTCCTCCTCCTTGTAAATTCCAAAGAACGAGTGAACCCGTATAAGTAATAATAATGAAAAGTTTAATGACTCATAAAACACATAGTGACAACCAGAAAACAGATTAAGCGCGCTTTCATTTTGTAACTCGAGACTTCATCAGAATCATCTGTTCATTTAAAAAACATCATATTTAAATAATCTTGCATTCATTTCCATTGGTTGTTTCTGGCGTTCAAATCAATTAAGTGCATTTTTACATTTTTTACTTGTATTATAGCGTTGGTGAATACCCTATTGAAAAATGCATAATAAAATGCCTCATCTAATACAAGCAAACTGTTGTTAAAAATCACTATTTTAACACTTGTATAAGAATGTGGTATAGTGAAACAATATTGTAGTGCAAGATATACTATATTAAAACCTCTATATAAAACCTCTGTACTAAAACCTCTGTATTAAAATATAAACACCTGTATATTATATAGAAAAATATATATGAGACATATATATATATATATATATATATATATATATATATATATAAATGAATAAATAAAACTCAATGTCTTCTTGGGATTTAATGTTTATTCCCGGATGCGTACAGGAATCCAATCTAATTTGCCATATCATCTCACGGTATTCCAGGAATGTTCTTTGGAATTTACAAGGAGGACAGCCTTTATCATTACCGAACAGCAGTGTGGATTTATGTTTTTTATATCAAAATTAATCCCAGGGGAGGTAATATATGAAAGAGATTAGGGGAAAGGGAAACCAGATGGCAGATTTTGTTGAATCATCTGTTTACCCTGGGTTAAACGAGAGTATTTCCATCAAGCCTGTATTAGAGAACACATATTAAATGTACACATTATTCAAGTTAAAATATAACTATTGTAGTAGTATGACAGTATGACACTACAAGTTTTATATTGACAGCTCATGACTGATCAGATATAATTTTTAAATGTTATTCTCAAATGTTTTTCAAGTGCGTTTTTTATTGTCTTTCAAAATAAGGTACAACTACGTATTATGCTGTATATGTATTCATAAGTAGATTTTAGTTGTTTAATAATGGTTAAATTATGTTTTTAAAGTGTAGTATGGTTTCAAAGTATACAATAATGAAAGGGTTCATTAGACGATTTATGATTATTATTAGTATATAATGTGTAGTAATAGGAAGAAAAATACCTTAGCACTGAGCACTTTAAATATTTGATTGTTTTATTGATATATATTAGTGGATTGTTAGGATTGGTTAGTTATATATATAAAATCCAGCATTTAACAAACTGAAGTGTTCTGAAGAAGTCTACTTTGATGTAGATGAAAGCGCTTAACCTGATACTCATTCATTTGTTTTATTAAATAAAGAAGTGTTTTATAAGGAATTGTGGAGCAGTAAGTGAATCCTTACAGCGAACGGAGTGTGGGTGCAACTGCTTACTTAAAAATATGTACAGAAGGCAGCAATCCTTATATAGTTATTGCAGAGCATCACTAACATTGTAGATTGCTGATGCACACAACTCCAAAAAATTACTCAGGAGGCTTTAACAGCCATTGAAACATGCCTTTGTAACTCACAACTCATGCTCAACTCAAAAAAGACCAAACAACTACTTTTCCCCCCAAAACCCTCTCTCAAGAAAAAACAAAATTTAAAGTCTTCTGTTTTGTTAATAAATCACTGAAGTCACTTCTCACAGCAAATTATTAGGGGTGATAGTGGATGATAATCTTACATTCAACCTGCATATACAAAATTGCAAGAGATGCTCATCAAAACTTAGGAATGCTTTACAGAGCCAAACACTTTCTCAAGTAACACAACTAAAATACACTTGCCACTGCTTATCTTCCCCCCACTCTTCTTTATGGCGCTCCCATCCTTACTAACCTCCAGGCTTCACAACAATTAAAACTTGAACAATGCTATAACAAATTTGCTAAATTAGCAGCCATTACCCCCTTTCAGAATCCACCACTATATAGCACTAAAAAGCCTAAACTAGTTAAAACTGCCTCATCAACTAACGTATACAAAGCATCTTATCACCTATAAAATTATCCAGCATCCATCTGCCTGTCTAGTACTAAAAAGCATTCTACACACCTATGTTCCCCTGTTAATCATTGTGACCCAGTGACCAAAACTCCTGTACATCTACAAACCTAGCTAATCTGCTAGGTACTGTCTGTACTCATGCAAGGTTGCCAAGGTCTGGAACTCTTCATCTGTATTCATCAGGTCAATACCCTCCCATCTTTCAAAATCACTCTGAAAGACTTCTAGCTAAAATCTGGTTCTGTTCTTGCTCAAAATCAGGATAAGCTTTCAAAACTAGGATAAACTATATCCCTAAATGTGAACAAGTACATTTTCATTCCTTACACGGGTCTACTTTGAAACGTCGACCTACCAGAACGTCGACGTTCAAAGTAGTGAAATCACAACATTGAAACTCCATACAACTGAACTCCCGGGGGATCACAATTTAACTCCAGAAAAATCATGATTGGGCCACCAATAGCTTTAACACAAACAGAAGCAATCTAAACCTAGTAACATGGGGGGCTATGCCCCCCACATCCCCACTAACTAAATATACCAATTCAGAGATCTCACTACAGTGGAGAACAGGGCAAAGGTTACCATGGTGGCCTAGTGGTGATTTTCCCAGAGTTAAACTGTGACGTTCTGGGAGTTCTGTGACATGAAGTTTCAATGTTGTGGTCTCGCTGATTTGAATGTCGATGTTCTGGGAAGTCAACGTTTCAAAGGGGACCCCCCTTACACTCCCTTCTACACTTATTCCTTACTTCTATCAAATTCTCTTCCCTGGCTCTCTTTCTAAATATGCCATAAGCCTGTTTTCCCTCACTTCATATTGTAACTGATGTTTGTATTAGACTAAAAAGTTGTTATACTCTTACCATAACGTTCCATCTGGGTTGTCAATCTCAATTCATTCTTGACAGTTGGGTTTCGGTTCCAAACTCGGAACCAACTCAGTTGATATAACAAGCTTGCGCCAGCCAAAATATTCTCGAGCTAAGGTTACCCATAGTGCCTCTCTTTCCTTCCCTTCTGCTCGAGTTCGCCTGTAAAAAAAAAAAGTAATAAAGTGGATGCTTTGTTTGAGCAAATGCCCTATTACATTAGCTAGGCGCAGTTCCAGACCTCCAGGAGGTCTTTGGTGGAGGGGTAGGAGAGTGGGATGTCAAGAAGGAATGAAGATAGACAACAAAGATGGAACGTTATGGTAAGAACATAATTTCTTTATCTGATGTTGTCAGTCTTCATTCATTCATTCATGACAGTTCGGACAAAGTCCCTAGCTACGTTAAGTCCTGAGAGGCCCTATGGAAGGATATTCCTGAGCACCACTGAGCCAAAGGATGCTCTCCCCCTGGAGACCATGTCCAATTTGTAATGAGCGATAAAGGTATGATGGGTAGCCCAAGTAGCTGCTGCACAAATGTCATCCACAGAGGCTCTTGAATGAAAGGCTGCTGAAGTGGAAACTGACCTGGTGGAATGAGCCTTGACTTTAGCTGATAAACAAAGGTGATACAATCTCTCAACCATTTTGCCAAAGTGACTTTAGAAAATGACTTGCCTAATTCAGGCCCTGAAAAAGACAGGAACAATTGGTCGGATTTTCTAATATGATTTAGTCCCGTCTAAGTAAAAACGTAATTGTCTATGTACATCCAATAAATGCAAACAATATTCTGCTTTGAGAAATTTGGGAAGAAAACTAGCAGGTCAATAGGTTGATTAATATTTGAATCTGAGACAAGTTTGAGTAGAAAGGAGGGGTTAGTCTGAAGGGATACTCTCTCTTCATGAAAAATTATGCATGGGTGCTTTACACACAACGCCTGTAATTCTGATATTCTCCTGGCTGAAGTGATGGCTACCGGGAATACGGTCTTCCAAGACAAAAATTTCATATCAGAGGTGGCTGCTGGCTCAAAAGGTTGGCGAATCAAAGTTTGTAGGGTTCATAGGTAGATACTAGGCTATCTGCCCAAGGGCATTTATAAGCCTAGCCAGAGTGCATCGGCTGTCACCGCCTCCATTGATTAATTAACTGATCCTCTGTCAAGCAGAGCCAATTAAGTGATCCCAGGGGTGTATTTTCTGTTATCCATCCACTCATCAAGGTTTCTCTTGAAGAGCGTTTGTGAGGGGCTCTGCCTAATGTAGTTTAGAATTTTGTTCCAAAGCATGGGGAGTCTCCGACAGGAATTTATCCCTCCAACATGCTCTATTTATTATACAATATCACAGTCAAAGGAGGCAATGGAACACAGCAGTAAAATTCAATAATTTAATCCCAGAACAAACAGTAAGCACTTTTGTAGCAGCAGCTGCTTCATCAGACAAATAAAGATCCAAACTGTAGTACTTTTAAGCTGCAAAGCAGCCAATTAGCATGCAAAAACAATTAGGAATTAACAAGAGCCCTTAAAGCCACACTAAAAAATGCAGCTCAAAGCTCATTGTATAAATACAAAAACATTTAATTCATAAAAACATATAGGGCATTTCATTCAACAGCCAAAAAATGCAGCTCAGAACTCATTATATAAACATGAAAACATTTCATACATAAAAGCATATAGAATAAGAAGTTATGTAGTCACCATAACGTTCCATCTGAGTAGGAAACTTCATTTGTCTGCAACCTTTGGGTATTGGATCCGAGCCGGCAACTTGTTTCACAGCTATCAGATCCGAGCTCCTAGCTCCTCCCCTTACCCATAATCCCCTGCCAACCCTGACTGACCTCAGATCAAGTTTGCCCTCATACAAGCAGCTAAAAAGGTTAAATACATCCCGAAGGGGACTAGAAGAAGGACATCCAGGGACTAAAGATTCTGAAGGTCAGGGGGAAGGAGGGGGGGGGACGGTTGCAGACAAATGAAGTTTCCTACTCAGATGGAACGTTATGGTGAGTACATAACTTCTTAATCTGAAGTAGGTACTTCATTTGTCAGCAACCTTTGGGACAGAGTCCCCAGAATCCTGGATCTTGGGCGGCCATCATGGAAGGATATTCCGGAGCACTGCTGAGCCAAAAGATGCTCTCCCTCTGGAAATAACGTCCAGCTTACAATGGTTGATAAAAGTATGAGATGAGGCCCAAGTGGCTGCGAAGCAAATATCATCTAAAGACACTCTAGACCTAAAGGCAGCAGAGGTAGATATAGAGCTAGTAGAGTGTGCACGAACTCCGTTTAGCAAAGGAAATGAACAACTGGTCGGATTGTCTATGACCAGCAGTCCTGTGAATGTAAAAGCGCAGTTGTCTATGCACATCTAATGAATGCAGTTTGTACTCTCCTTTGTTCTGATACTTAGGAAAGAAGACTGGCAGGTTAATGGATTGGTTGATATTAGCCTCTGAAGACACCTTGGGAAAAAACGAGGGGTTGGTCCTGAGGTAAACTCTATCCTGGTGAAAGGCCAAGTAGGGGGGTTTTACACAAAGGGCCTGAAGCTCAGAAACTCTTTTCGCTGAAGTAATGGCGACAAGGAACGCCATTTTCCAAGATAGGTACTTAAGATCAACCGAGGCAGCAGGTTCAAAAGGGGGAGCTGTTAATGCCTGTAGGACTAGTGATAAATCCCAATGGGGTATAACTTCCTTGACAGGAGGTCTGAGCAGGAAGGTACCCTTGAGATAGGTTTTACACAATTTAGCCGTAATCAAGGGACCTGACTCGCGTCCCACATGATAATGAGAGATAGCTGCCAGTTGAACCTTGACCGTAGAGCAGCTAGCCCCCTGATGAAACAGACCTGTAAGGAAATCCAACGCAGTCAGTAACGGCGCTGTGAAGGGATCTAAGTTATGATTCTCCGCCCAGATGGAGAAATGCTTCCACTTACTGCGATAGACCTTTCTAGTGGAAGGTTTGTGTGCTGCTACTAGGACGGCTTTAACTGGGGAAGAGAATCCGGGAGTCCTGACTAGGAGTAGAACTGGAGCAGCCAAGCTGTCAACTTGAGGTTGTCCAGATACGGGACCGGGAGATTTAGGGGATGAGATATTAGATCTGGTAGGGGATCCAGAATCCAAGGAGGATTTACCAGGTGAGACCACAGGTAAGGGAACCACATTTGACGAGGCCAGAATGGGGCAATGAGGATCATTCTGCTCCCCAACCGACTGGCTTTCTGTATGAGTTTCTGCAGAGGGAGAGGTGGGTAAGCATAAAGTAGACCGGGAGGCCAAGCATGCACCAGAACGTCTCTCGGGGATTCCCCAAAGGGGGGAATTAGAGTGAAGTAACTGTTGCATTTCGTATTTGAGGGAGAAGCAAAGTGATCGCAACAGGGTTGCCCCCCATTTGGCAAAAATCCACTTTGCTACCCGGGGATTGATAGACAACTCGTAAGGGGAAAGGATGGTGCGGGCTGAGCCTGTCCGCCAGTATGTTGGTGCGTCGCAATAAGAAAGTGGTTGGTGGAGATCGCCCATTCCCACACTCTCATGGCCTCTCGACAGAGTGGATAGGACCTGGTTCCCCCCTGTTTGTTGATGTACCAGACAACTGACATGTCTGTCTGGATCGCAATAGTTCCTACAGGAAGAAGGTTCTGAAGTGTTTGCAACGCCAATAGCACCGCCCTCATCTCCAGGAAATTGATATGCAAAGAGGTCTCTGTCGTTCCAAGTGCCTTGGACCGTCCTGCCCGAGCAATGCCCCCCCCCCACCCAAGGAGAGAGGTGTCCGTGGTCACCGTGGTGAGAGGAGGAGGCGTGGAGAAGGGACGTCCCATATGGAGGTCCGGAGATTGGAGCCACCATAGGAGAGCCCTCCTGCAAGCCCCGCTGAGGGGAATAGGATGGCTTAGGGGGTAATGTAGAAAGGACCACTGGACTTGAAGGGTCCATTGCAGGACCCTCATATTCAGACGAGCCAATGGCAGAAGAGTGATTGCCACCGCCATGGAGCCTAGAGCCCTCAGGACCAACTCCACCAATGGGGTTTCTAATTGGTGGATGGCCCGCACATGAAGCCTCAGGTTTTGTAGTCGTTCCGCAGTCAGGAATGCTAGAAGGTTTCTTGTATCCAACTTGGCCCCTATAAACTCTATCACCTGAGTCGGAGCAAGAGAAGATTTGTCCCTGTTGATGGTGATGCCCAGCTGGGGTGCAATCCGGAGGTAGTCCCTGGCTGAGCAAAGTAGATGCCTTGTCGGGGCGGTCAGGAGCCAGTCCAGGTATGGAAAAACCTGCATTCCCCTGAGTCTCAGGTGGGCCGCTATCACTGCTAATACTTTGGTAAACACCCTGGAGGCTGTGGTGAGGCCAAAGGGAAGGACCCTGAATGGGTAGTGACTGGCTCCCAGCCAGAAGCGGAGGAACCTCCTGGATCGTCTGTCCATCAAAATGTGGTAGTACGCATCCTTGAGGTCTAAAGAGCACATCCAGTCATTCTCCCGTAATAGGGGGAGGATGGATTGAAGAGTGACCATCCGGAATTTTTGTTTCGTTACTGACAGGTTCAAAAGGAAGAGGTCGAGAATTGGCCTCAAGTCCCCCGTCTTTTTTGGCACCAGAAAGAACCTGGAGTAAAAACCCTAATCTGCGCTGGTCTGGGGGGACGGGTTGGATGGCTTTTTTTTCTAGGAGCTGCTGAATCTCTGCAGCTGCTACCTCCCTCTGATCGGGTGGTGCATCGGGGAGGTTTCTGAGCTTGGGAACATGATACAGGGGTATTTGGTAACCTCTGGATATGATACGAAGCACCCAGCGATCTGATGTGATGGACTCCCAAGCTGCCAGGTGCCTCAAGAAACGCCCCCCAACTGCCTCCAGAGTGGAGCAGTCGGGCAACCCCTCAGGGTTGATGCATGGGCCAATCAGAGAAGGTTTCTCTGGACCCAAAATTCTTCAGGCCCCCTCTGCCTCTAGGGCGGCGTCCTCCCTGTCCTCCTCTGCCACGGAAGAACAGGTTGTCTGGAGCAGGCTGGGAATGTTGCGATTTCCGGAACCACATCATCTTCTGTCCCTTTTGGTTCTTGGAGAAGGACCTCTGGGGAGCAGAGAACCGGACTCTGACGGTAGACAACGTCTTCCCGTCCTTTTCGCTCTGGACTAAAGTCTCGCGAACTGTCTTGCCAAATAAGGCAGAACCATCAAAGGGGGCATTCGCAAATGATGCCTTGAAGGGTTCCGCGAAGTCACAATGTCGGAGCCAGGCCTGGCGTCTCATGACTAAGCCTGCTCCGCGGGCTCTAGCAGCTCCCTCTGTGGGCATGGGACAAAAGCCGCATAGAGGTATTCGATATAGATCTTAGAGTGGCCATGTGAGTGGAGTACAACTGTTTGTCCTCCGCCGACATGGACTCCGGGGGGGGAAGCAGCGTACTCTTTGATAAGGTCTCGCTGCATCCTAATGATGTGTGCCATGTAGTTCAGGGACCTTACTGAGAAGGTTGCTGAACTAAAGACCCACTTACCTAGGCGATCCATCGAGCAGGACTCTTTGCTCGGTGGATGGACAGAGGGGCTCTCCTGAGCTAATTCCCTCTTGGTGGCTGCCGCCACCAACATGGCATCTATGGGGGGACCCTTGCTCCAGTGGGACCTCTCTGAAGGGGGGCTCAGAAACCTATCGGGGCATTTGGGAACTGGCTCCACAGTGTCCGGCTCCTTCCACGCCCTGGTGGTAATAAGGTCCACCAGGGGGTTGGGCAGAGGGGACACCCAAGAGGTAGATGGGCCTGCTTCGAATGCCTCCAGGAACACGGACTCGTCGGAGGAAGCCTTGGGGGCAGACCACCCCCCCTAATCCTGAGCATTTCCATGATGTCTCCGAAAGAGACATCCTCAGGGGGTGACCTTGGGGAGCCTTCCCCTTCATCCAAGTCCTTGTCTTCTGTTGAGGACTCACGGGAGTCCATGTGCCTCCTCTTACACTTCCGCTTATGAGGAAAATCCTTGGGGGGGGGGGACTGTCCGAGGAAGTCTCACCAGCAACATCTTGTTCCAGAGGAACAACCTGAGACATCGAAGCAGGCTGTCCCTGTGGCCAGGTGATGGAAGCCAGACCCAGCAGAGAGGGAGTGCAGGATGGAGCCGAGGCAAGGGCCGGGGGTCTGGATACACTCAACAGAGCCCTCTCCACTGCATCAAAAGCCAAGGGAGAGCCGCTCTCTCTTGGATCCGAGAGCCGACTCCCACTCGGATCCGATGGGGGGATCGGAACCGGAGCCGAGAACATCGGATCCGAAGGACCCGTGTGCTCCGACCTGGACGGAGTCGAAGGCACACTGAATCCCTCAGATCTGAAGCTCGGCCCACGGCTCCGAGAGCTCAGATCCGACAAGGACGGACCCAACAAACTCGAGGGAAAGGTCGGAGCCGAAGTACCAAGTACTGTCGGCGCCGACCCACCCTCGGCTCCAACGCTGCCTGGCTTCGGACGCTCCGAACCCGGGAAGCGGGTCGGAGAAGGAGCTATCGGGGCAAAAAAAGGCATTGAGCTCCCCCCCGAAGGGGGGGGGAGGTAGGAGCACTCCCATCTGCAGCTGGGCCTGGATGAACCTTCGCATCACCCGGTCCAAGTCTGCATCCGACAGGCTATAAGTGGATCTCGTCGAGGCCACCGAGGCAGGCCGGGGGTGCCGCCTCAATGACCTCGATGGAGATCGGGTCTCCTCCTTCTCGGGTCCCGGTGAGAAGCATGGGGACCGGAGCCGAGGAGGAGGAGACTTGGAAGCCATGGAGGGAGAAGCCCGCTTAACCGGGGGGGCCGAAGCGGAGGCCTTGGCCCGTCACTTGTGGTGCTTCTCACTCTTTCTCCCTCCTGGCCTCCCTCTCCTCCAGCGCCATAGTGGGAGTTTGAGTCCCGGCTGGGGGGAGAGAAGCAGGGGTGGCCGCCACCGAGGACTGGGGTGAGGCCACGGGAGCACCGGAGGCCAAAGCTGAATCCAGGGGCAAAAGTCCTGCCAGGATCAGCTTCGACCTCCGCCCTTTCAGTGCCCTGGGGTTGAACGCCACGCAGATAGCACACCCTGAGGAGAGGTGTTCAACCCAAAGGCACCGAATACACCGAGTGTGGCCATCCGCCGGTGAAAGCTTATGGCCACACTCGGTGCATTTAGAGAAGATCGGTTTTGGGGCCTCTGACATTACTCTACAAAAAAGCAAACTCACTCACACAAGACCCCAAACACACACCGATCCACACAAACACTACGCACCAGCGAGGGGAGGAATTTACACTAAAAAATACAATATTCTAGGACTAAAATAAGGGGAAACCTAACACACTCAACCTTTTAATAAAAAAATATAACAATAAGTGTAACAAGTTGAAAACTTATCTGAACAGACTAGGAGCTCTGAATCTAGCTGCTTTCACTAAGCGCGGCAAACTAGATCCGAGGTCAGTCAGGGTTGGCAGGGGATTATGGGTAAGGGGAAGAGCTAGGAGCTCGGATCCGATAGCTGTGAAACATGTTGCCGGATCGGATCCGATACCCAAAGGTTGCTGACAAATGAAGTACCTACTTCAGATCATTTTATGCATGAAATGTTTTCATATTTTTAAGGGCTCTTGTTAATTCCCAATTGTTTTTGCATGCTAATTGGCTGCTTTGATGTTTAAAAGTACTACAGTTTGGATCTTTGTCTGATGAAGCAGCTGCTGCTGGGAAAGCGCTTACTGTTTGTTCTGGGATTGAATTCTTGAATTTTACTGCTGTGTTCCGTTACCTCCTTTGACTGTGATATTGTACGATTTATTATTTTTTGGAGGACCGGTTTACCTACACCATAATCTTTGTTCATTGATGTTCTATTTATTGTTGTGGCAAGGTTTAGCTCACTAGAGCGCGTGGCTCACAGTGACTTGGATTTCTTTAGGTGGAGCATGTCCATCAATTCTGAGTTGGACATGGCTTTGTAAGTCAGGCAGAGATCACCTATGAGTAAGCGATATGCCACTGAGTACAGCCAGAGTTTTTTTCTGTTGGGCTGCATAGGACATATGTTTGAGTTCGGTAATCCTCTTGGTGAGGTACTTTTGTGGTCTTTCCAGCTGCTAGAAGTGTCTTGTGAGGTACATCCCAAATGGGGCATTGTACTCTATGATGGGTCTGATGAGTGACTAGAAGAGGGGCACTATAACCTCTATTTCTAGATGCGAACCCTTTAGTAATTAGATGGGCCACATTGAAGGATTTCCTAACTACTCTGGCAATATGATTGTCAAAGTAGAGATTACTATCTACCTGGGTCCCCAGATCTCTCATTACCTCTTCTGTATTAAGGGGGCTGCCACCTATGTGGTAATTCGTGGGTGTTTTGTTTTTCCCAAACGGGATGAATATGCATTTTTTGGCATTTAGCTTGAGGCCATGACTTTGACACCAAGTGTTCATCTCAGTAAGACCCTTTTGGAGGATGTCCATGTCAGCCGGAAAGCAAATTATGGCTCCCAGTTTGCAGTCATCGGCAAACTTGGTTAGCCATAGTCGTCCTGTGTTTGCCTGCACTTCTGAGAAGTATATACCGAACAGTAGGGGCCCCAGGACCGAGCCTTGCGGGACACCACTTGTGACTGGTTTAGAGTCAGACCTGGAGTCCGCTATTCTTACCATGCGAGTTTTGTCTGTAAGCCAGTTGGCAACCCATCTCATGATGTAGCGGTTTATGTTCAGGCTGGTGAGTTTTTCTGTAATACCCGAGTGGGGAATGGTGTTGAAAGCCTTGGCGAGGTCAAGGTAGGCTGTGTGAACACCTTTCCCTGGTCTATAGCCTTGGTGACTGTCTCGAAGAAGTCAACCAGCTTTAGTAGGCATGATCTGCCCTTAACGAAGCCGAACTGGGTTGGCTCAAGTGTTTGGAGGTTCCCAATGCCTTTGCTAATGAGTTTCATGATGATGCGCTCCACAGCCTTGCAGACCAGTCTAGTCGGGCTTATGGGGTGATAGTTACCAGGGTCAGTTGTGGCCTGTCCTTTGTAGAGTGGCATAACCATTGCTGTGCGCCACTCTATGGGCATGTAGCCTGTGGATAGGCTGAGGTTGAACAGCGTGTTTAGGTGGGGCGGTTAGTTTGTTCTGTAGTTCGTGCAAGACGCAGCCTGATGCTGTGTTTTTGGCTTTTGAAAGGGCTGTTTTCACCTGTGCGTCTGTGATTTCCAGGACACTACACTTTTGTGGAACCTTTTGGAGGAGAGAGGGGGTGAAGTTTGCACTGAATCTATCTGCCAGGATGTTGGCAATATTAGTAGGTTCAGTATATTTTGTGCTATTTTGCACTAGTTCAGTGCATATCTGTGAGTTGCCACTTAGATTCTTAACATAGCTAAAGAAGGCTTTGTGGTTATCTTTTGAATCCTTAGCTATTTTTCTTTCAAAGTTAGCCTTGGATGATTTCATGAGGGACCTTAGTTTCTTACTGATACTAATCAGGTATGTCTTTCCTTCTTGGGATTTGCTTTTTTTCTGAACTAGTTTCCTCCTCTTATTGTATAGCCTCTTTATGGCAGGGTTCCACCAAACTGGTTTCCTTCTCTTAGAGGAGCGAGTCTTGGTTTTGCTAGGGATGGCACGATCCATGCATCCTTGTAGGTGCTCAGAGTACATTTGTAAAGGTTTCTGCATCTTGGGCGGCATTATCCTTTAGCGTAGGGGCTGTGAAACTTACCGCCTCTGTCTTAAGTAAGGTGAAGTTTGCTTTACAAAAGTTTTTTACTGTGGTTTCCTTAGTTGGGGGTGGTGGTGGTGGGGTGTGGATATCCAGAGTGATTAGTTTATGGTCTGATCTAACCAGTAACGGGTTGACCTCTGGTGTGGAACACCTGTCACCCATGTTGGTGATGACCAGGTCCAATATGTTTTCACCTCTGGTAGGGGAGTTTACTAGCTAATCCAGGGCATTTGAGTTGATGAATTCCAGGATGTGCTGGGCCTGGGAGTTTGTACTCGAGTAGTTTTCCCAGTTAATGCTAGGGTAACTGAAATTGCCCAGTATCAGGGTGTAATGTCAAACTCCAAGGTTCAATAGGTTCTTTAAACGGTGGTTTTAAATGCATGACTCCCTTTAAGAAGGTTTTGCAGAAATGAGAAGTTATGTACCTACCATAATGTTCCATGTTAGTTGTCTTCTCTCGCCTTCTTTCTTGCTGGATGGGTTCGGAACCGAACCTCGGCTCCGACTCGGCCTATACTAAAGCTCGAGAGCTAATTTTATTGGCTCGAGGTAACCCTATATCCCATGATGCTAGGTGGTAACTACCCAGATCTCGTTTGGTAGCTGAGAAAACAATAGCCAATTCAGTCTCCCCACTGAGGTGGAGGAGGAGAAGGAGAAAGGAGAACTCCCCAAATATCACTATCTGAAGCTGTAGCTACCCCAGGACCAGCTGTTTGGGCTTGGAATAGTGCAAGATAAGGTCCCTTAGAAGAAGGGGAAAACCTCTCGGTCTGTCCAGACTAGGGGGATGGTGGGCGGGACACAAGAAAGAAGGCGAGAGAAGACAACTAACATGGAACTTTATGGTAGGTACATAACTTCTCAATGTTAAGTTATCAATTTCGCCTTCATTCTTGCTGGATGGGACCGCGTCCCTAGCACCTTCATCCTGGGTGGCTCATTGGAACAGACTCTTGAGAACGGTGGAACCAAAATTTGCCCTGTTTCTGGAGGCCATGTCCAATTTGTAATGTGCAACAAAGGTATGAGGAGAGGCCCATGTGGCTGCCGCACAGATAGTGTCTATTGGCAATCTAGCTTGAAAGGCTGCTGATGTAGCTAACGCTCTGGTTGAATGGGCTCTTGGCCTAGAAGGCAATTCTTTACCTCTGAGTTGATAAATACAGGTAATCACAGAAGACAGCCACCTAGACAGGGTTACTTTGGATACCGGAAGGCCCTTTCTACTTTCTGCATAAGATAAAAAGAGTTGATCAGATTTCCTATTTGTTTAGTTCTGTCCAGATAGTAGTGGAACTGACGATGAAAGTCCAGGCAATGCAGTTTTTGCTCCGCCCTGTTTGAATGATTAGGGAAGAAAACTGGAAGATCAATAGATTGATTTAAATTTGCCTGAGAAGCCACCTTGGGTAATAAAGACGGGTTAGTTCTTAGAGAAACTCTGTCTTTGTGGAAAACTAAATAAGGAGGATGAATGCAAAGGGCATGAAGTTCAGATACTCTCCTAGCAGATGTAATGGTGACTAGGAAGAGTGTCTTCCAGGAAAGTAACTTCAATGAACAGGAAGCTGCAGGTTCAAAGGGAGGGAGAATTAAGGATGCTAAAACTAAGTTTAAATTCCACTGTGGTGGGGGGCCTTTGATCGGGGGCTTGAGTAAAAAGATACCTCTGAGGAATGCCTTGCAAAGCTTATGGGACATGATACTGGAATCCGACATGCCTATGTGAAAATTTGAAATGGCTGCTAACTGAACTTTTACTGTGGAGGAAAAAGATCCTGAATGAAAAATTTTAGCTAGGAAATCTAAGACCGAGTGTATTGGAGCAGTGAAGGGATCTATATTCCTAGCCTTTGCCCAGAAGGAAAAACATTGCCATTTACTAGAATAGATCCTTCTGGTGGAAGACTTAAGGGAAGCTACGATAATATCCCGGACAGAATTTGAAATCATTGGAAGCCTGGCTAGGGATGAAGTGGAGCAACCAAGCTGTGAGGTTGAGAGATTGGAGGGATTGGTGCAGCTGCCCTGACTGATGGGCCAAAAGATCTGGCACTGGATCCAGATGCCAAGGCTGCTCCAAAAGATAACGATGCAGGAACGGGAACCATATCTGTCGAGGCCAATAAGGGGCAATGAGAATCATCTTGGCTCTCAAGGCGGTAGCTTTCTGAATTATCTGTGTGATTAACGGAAAGGGGGGAAAAGCGTATAGAAGTCCCAGAAGCCAATCGTGGACTAGAGCGTCTCTGGGGGGATGGCCTGGAAGGGGGAAGAGAGTGAAGAAGTCGAGGCACTTGCTGTTTTGTGGTGTTGCAAAAAGATTGCAGCAAGGAAACCCCCACTTCCGAAAAATTTCCTCAGTCACAAATTGCTTGAGAGACCACTCGTGGGGCATGAGAATAGCTCTGCTCAGCCTGTCCGCTATGACGTTGGACTTCCCGGGGATATACGTTGCTATCAGAAACCGCTGAGAAGAGATCGCCCATTGCCAGAGTCTTAATGCTTCTCGACACAGGGGATAGGACTTGGTTCTGCCCTGCTTGTTGATATACCATACTACGGACATATTGTCTGTTTGAATTGCAATAGTCCCCAGGGGAAGAGAGTCTTGGAGGGCTTGCAACATCAAAAGCACTGCTCTCATCTCCAGGACGTTTATGTGCAAGTGGCATTCGAAAGGTTGCCATGTGCCATGGACTGTCCTGCCCTGAAAATGCCCCCCCACCCACCCAATCAGGGAGGTGTCCGATGTGACCGTGGCGACGGGGGGGGGAGTAAATGGTCTGCCTTGATGGACTTGAGGGGAGACCATCCACCAAGACAGATGTTTTTTGCAAAATAGAGTTATTAAGATCTTGTGTGTCATAGGGAGCTGTTGGAAGGACCACTGGGAGAAAAGCATCCACTGAAGAAGCCGCATGTAAAAGCGGGCAAGGGGAAGAAGCGTGATAGCTGCCGCCATGAGACCCAATACTTTCAGAACATACCTGGCCTGAATTTTGTTCCTCTGAAGGAGGACGTGAACATGATTTTGAATACCTAAGACCCTCTTGCTCTGTTAACTTTTCTGAGAGCTGAACGGTGTCCAAGGTGGCGCCTATGAAGGTAATAGACTGACAAGGCAGACTTTTCGAAATTTAGAGAGATACCTAGCCCTTTGCAAATGTGAATGGTGTAATCTCTGGCTAGAAGAAGTTGACACCTGGTGGTGGCAGTGAGGAGCCAGTCGTCTAGATATGGAAACACCTGGAATCCTTGACGTCTCAGGTGAGCCGTAACCGCTGCCATACATTTGGTGAACACTTGGGGGGGCTGTAGTGACACCAAAGGGCAGGGCTCTGAACTGGTAGTGGCTGGCCCTCAGCCGGAAGCAGAGAAACCTTCTGGAGTGCCTGTGTATTTTGATGTGGTAGTACACATCCTGAAGGTCCTCTGAGCACATCCAATTGTCCTTGCCCAGAAGGGGTAGAATAGACTGTAGCGTGACCATCCGGAACCTCGTTCTTTTTACAAACATGTTTAGTTTGCTGAGATCCAATACTGGCCTCCAGTCCCCTGTTTTTTTTTTGGTACCAAAAAGAACTTTGAGTAGACTCCGGATCCTAGTTGGTCTGCTGGGACTGGCTGGATGGCTCTCTTTTTTTAGCAGCTTTGATATTTCTAGTGCTGCTTGTTCCCTTAGACTGGGTGGAACGTCTGGAAGAGACCCCATTTGAATAGTTGGGGTTTGGATAAAGGGGATTTTGTAACCCTCGGATATAATCGACTGCACCCATTTGTCTTGAGTGAGGGAGAGCCAGGCTTGTGGGTACAGCGATAATCGCCCCCTGACTGCCTCCGAAGGTGGACAAGTCGGCAGCACCTCAGGGATGCTGGAAGGGTTTGTCAGAGAGGGTTTCTCTGCTACCCTGATTCTGTGGACCCCCTCTGCCTCTTGGACGGCGTCTGTTGTTGTTTGTCTCCCTTCTGCCTCTAGGGGGGAACTGACCTCTTGCGTCAGGCGTGACTCCTTGTGATTTGCGGAACCACATTTTTCCACCCTTTTGACCCTCAGGATATGGTCTAGATGGGGTTGAAAAACGGACTCCTATGGCAGAAAGAGTCTTGCCATCTTGTTCGCATCTGGTCAAAGTATCTTTCACTTGAGGTCCAAACAACGCTGAACCATCAAAGGGGGAGTTAGTGAAGGATGCCTTGAAGGGGTCTACAAAATTGCAAAGCCGCATCCAGGTGTGACGCCTTAAAGCCACACCTGTGCCTGCGGCCCTACTCGCTCCATCGGCTGCATAGGATATAAGCTGCATGGAGGAGTTGACAATGGAATTCAGGGTTCCTAGCTGTGAGTTAATTTTGTCCTGAGACCCAGCAGCTGATGGATCCTGTAGAACCTCACCCAGTTCTTTGAGAATGTCTCTTTGAAGATGGGTGAAGTGGCATAAGTAATACAGCGACCGCATGGCAAAGGTCGCTGATGAGAACATCCGCTTGCCGTACCTATCCATTGTCCTAGATTCCTTGTTAGGTGGATGGATAGGCACTGAAGGATTAGCCAAGTTCCTTCTTGGTGGCTGCCGCCACCACCATGGCATCAACTGGGACACCTTTAGATAAAAATTGCTTATCCGAAGGGGCGGTTATAAATTTGGAAGGCCTCCGTGGGGTGGGTTCCATCGAATCAGGGGCTGTCCACGCCTTCCGCACCACCACTTCCATAAGGGGGTCGAAGGGAGGAGACACCCAGGAGGTGGAGGATCAAGAACCAAAAGCTTCCAGGTAAACCGACTCGTCCTCGGAAGGATTAAAGGAAGACCAATTCCCCCTCTGTTTAAGGATTTCAAGGATGTCAGAAAAGGAGACATCCTCAGAGGGGGACCTTGGGGATCCTTCCGACTCATCCAAGTCGGTATCAGATGTGACGGACTCAGGGGAGTCCACATGCTTCCTCTTACATGCCCTCTTATGCAGGGGTTCACCTGACGGATTAGGAGAAACCTCGGAAGAGGAGGATATTCCCAGTGGGGAAACCTGAGGTGTTGGATCTCTACGGCCGGGGGAGAGAGAGTGGGAAGAGACCTCAGCAGGCACTACAGTGGGAGGAGCTGATGGAGCTGACCATAGAGCAGGCACTGGGGCCAGTATGCTCCTCATGACCTCGAAGGCGCCCCTATCAGGCAGGCCAGAGGGCTCCCGCTCCGAAGAACTAGGAACCCCAGCCGGCACCGATAGGGACGGCTCCGAAGCCGATGTCAGAGCCGAACTCACCAGCGCCGACGTTCCGAGAGGGAGAACGGGGTCGGACAAGGGTCTGATGCCACTCGCCCCCTCGGAGCCGGCAAGAGAGTCCAAGCGCCCGGATCCCTCCAAGGAAGGCACCATGGATGAGATCGGAGCAGACGAAAGAGCCGAATGGGGAGGTATCGGCTCCGACGTCACAATGGTCACGGCTCTGAGGAGCTCCGGCTCCGAACACTGGGGCAGAGTCGAAGGAGGAATAGTAGGTTGTATGGATGTAGCCGCTGTCTGATGAGACGGGCTGTGAAGCATTTGGGCCAGTGCCTGAGACTTTAACAGTCTGCTAACCACCCTCTCAAGGTCATGGTCAGAAAGCCTAGAAGACTGAGACGAATGGCTCCGATGGCTCCGCTCCGAGAGTAAGGGTGATCTCGCAGCCAAATGGATAGATTCCAGAGATGGAGATCTGGACCTCTTACGTGTGGAGGGCATCGATATTGGTGGAGCCGATGGAGCCGTAGACATGTCGGCTCCAGCCGGAGCCGTGAGTCTTAGAGGCATCGGCTCCGGCCGGAGCCGATGCAGGAAGCTGCGATACAGACGTATCGACTCCAGCCGGAGCCGATCGTGTTGCAGAAGGTGAGCCACCATCCAAAGGTTTAGAGCACGGAGCCGACGGTTTGGGTGGCTTCGAAGGCTTCCCCGGCACGGACTTAGCCGGGGAACCTTCAGGCTTTAATAAGCCCCTCAAGATCGACTTATTCCTGCGTTCCTGCAGGACTCTTGGGCTGAATGCATGGCACACAGAGCAAGAGTCCTGCAGGTGCAGGGGTCCCAGGCAATAAACACAAGAAGTGTGACAGTCTGTCAGCGACATCTTCTGACAGCATGAGTCACGCTTCTTGAAGCCGGAGACCTTTGTCTCTTTCAACATATTGCTGTCGAAAAGAAAAAAACAAAATTCTAAAGTTTGAAACACACACACACACATGCACTCAGACAGGGATACAGGGATACTAAAGGCACACACACACAGCTAAGAATCCCTGTGAGGGAACTTAAGAAAAAACGGAAGGGCCTAAGGCCTAACAGAGATAGGGGAGTATAACTGGGATAAGGGATAAAAATAGGAAAGTACAGTTTTGTACCTACCATAAATGTAGATGTTCGAAGATCCACATTGCTGCAGTCCTTACACTTAGGTAATCCGCTGTCCTCGGTCGGCCCGAATATCAAAGTATAAGGCTGACGTCGGTCAGGGCGCATTTGACTGACGTCAGAACGTCAGGGTACAAATGCGCATGACCGGCGTCATATCCTCAGTCTTTTCTTGCCCCAGATGTCAGAAGACCCTAAAAATAAAGGTCAAAACCAAAAGACAGCAAACAACCAACCAACCCCCCTTGCACTAACTATATGTACAATATATACAATATACACAAAATGTACAACCCAACCCACACAACCACCTCTAACTACAGAGGGGAAGGAGGGAGGGTAAATTGGACTGCAGCAATGTGGATCTTCGAACATCTACATTTATGGTAGGTACAAAACTGTACTATGTTCTTCATCTCACATTGCTGCAGTCCTTACACTTGGGTAGAATCCCAAAGCAGAGGTAAGGGAGGATGGCTAACTACAAGGAAGCAGGAGCTGCCAAAATGCCCTGCAAAACAGCAGTGGCAAAACCAGCCCTGGACTTAGAGTAAAGTGGCAGGTGATAATGCTTAGAGAAAGTATGCACAGAACTCCAAGTAGCTGCCTCCAAAATATCCTTGGTTGCCACTCCCCTCAAAAAAGCTGTTGAAGTGGCAGTAGCCCTAGTGGAATGAGGCCTAATCCCAGCTGGAATCACCTTGCCATGATGGGAATAACAGAAAGCAATGCAAAACCCAATCCACTTAGAAATAGTTTGTTTTGATACAGGCTTGCCCTGAGAACTCAAAGCAAAAGAAACAAACAACTGCTGAGACTGCCTGAAACCTTTAGTTCTGTCCAAATAATAACGCAACTGCCTGTGGACATCTAAAGTGTGCAAAATCTTTTCCCCTTTATTTTGGGGATTTGCATAAAAAGTAGGCAAATGAATAGTTTGGTTTAAAGCCACACTAGAAACCACCTTAGGCATAAAGGAAGGATTAGTACGTAATGATACCCTATCCTTATGGAAAATCAAGAAAGGCTCAACTGCCATAAGGGCCTGTAATTCAGAAACCCTTCTTGCAGAGGTAATGGCCAACAAAAAAGCAGTCTTCCATGATAAATATTTCAACTCAGCAGTAGCTGCAGGCTCGAAGGTTGTAGAGTGAGTTTCTCCAACACAAAATTGAGACCCCAAGCAGGAGTAGGAGCTCTTCGTGGGGTCTTATATTCTTTGCCCCTCTAAGAAATTGCTTGAACAAAGGATGAGAAAACAATGGTGGGTTGCAATCATAGTGAGCTGAAATTGCTGCAGCATGAACTTTAATAGAAGAGAAAGACAAACCTTTGTCTAGTAACTCAGTAAGATATTGAAGAGCCACACACAAATTAGGCTCAGAAACATCAAAATCTTTTGCTGCACTCCAAAACAAAAATCTCTTCCATTTGTCTGCGTACACTTTCCTTGTACTAGGCCTCCTAGCTTCCAAAATAACATTCAAAACTTGCTGAGAAAGTGGAGGCCCACTATGGTTCAAAACAGAATATGCCAGGCTGTTAGGTGCAGAGAGTGAAGCTTGACATTTAGCAAATGGCTGTCCTCCTGCGACAACAGGTGTGGAATCGAAGGCAAAAGCCATGGAGGCTACCGTACCAGACTTCTCAACAATGGGTACCAGTGTTGTCGAGGCCAATCCGGAGCTATTAAAATCATCCTTGGCTTATCCTGTCTGACCTTTAGAAGTACCTTTGGGAGGAGAGGCAGAGGTGGAAAGGCATACACATGAAGATTGCTCCAATTGAAAGAAAGAGCATCCACCTTCCAAGCTGTGGGATGAAACCTTTTTGTGCAAAACCTTGGCAGCTGATGGTTCAGTGGAGAAGCGAACAGATCTATGTCTGGAGTACCCCAGGACACTGTCAATTTCTGAAATACATGAGGATCCAATTTCCACTCGTGGGGATCCATAATTCGTCTGCTCAACACATCTGCTAGGGAGTTCTGTGCTCCTGGCAGAAACCTCGCCTGAAGATTGAGCTGTAAACTGAGAGCAGTCTCCCACAAAATCATTGCTTGCCTGCATAGAGGATAAGAATGTGTTCCCCCTTGCTTGTTGATGTACCACATGACAGTTGTGTTGTCTGTTAGAATCAACACCTGCCCTGGAAGAAGTAACTCCTTGAAAGCAATTAATGCAAACTGGACTGCTAACATCTCCTTCATGTTGATATGTAGATGTTGTAGTCTGACAGGCCACTTGTTTTGTATCCACTTTCCATTTAGATGAGCTCCCCAAGCTTTGTCTGAGGCATCTGTCGTTAAAATCTGACTCGCCTCTGGCCGGGTCACAGAGAGTCCCTTGTTTAGGTGACATTCCTGAGCCCACCACAAAAATTCCTTTTGAATGTAAGGTATTATTTGAATGACAGTGTCCAGATCCTGGCAGTGCTGTGTCCATACATTTTTGAGATACCATTGTAGCTTCCTCATATGCAGTTTGGCATTGGGAAGCACCAGAATACAAGATGCCATGAACCCTAAGGCTTGAAGGACTGTCCTTGCAGTCAGCCCGGACTGATGAGATAGTTGATGGAAGTAAAGGGATAGACTCTCTTGTTTGTCCGGGGTTAAAAAGGCCATCTGGGATGCTGTATTCAGTCTCACACCCAGAAAGCACATGTCTTGAGAGGGTACTAGACTGGACTTTATTTCGTTCACAGAATACCCTAGGCATCTTAGCACTGCTATCACATATTCCAAATGACGAAGAAGCTCTTCTCTTCCTTGAGCCAGAATTAGGCAGTCGTCCAAATAAGGACAGATCTGTATTCCTTTTAGTCTGAAGAAAGCTATCACAGGAGCCAGAACTTTCGTGAACACTCTGGGCGCAGTAGATAAGCCAAAGGGCAATGCAGAGAACTGATAGTGAGAAGTCCCAGCTCGAAAACGCAGATACTTTCTGCAACTTAGTCTGATAGGAACATGAAGGTAAGCCTCCTTGAGATCCAAAGTTACCATCCAATGATCTTTGCCCAGCAGAGGTAAAAGCTGCTGCAACGTCAACATTTTGAACTTGGGAATGTCCAGATAAGTGTTGAGGATAGATAAATCCAAAATTGGTCTCCACGTGTTCCCCTTCTTTGGTACTAGGAACAGGCGAGAATAAAATCCTAGGCCCACTTCTGGCAGAGGGACCGGCTGTATGGCCCCTAGTCGGAGCAACAGAGAAACCTGTTTGTGAGCCTCTATTCTTTGTTGAGGAGGAACGTCTGGCATGCCTTTGAAAGGAGGCAAGGTATGGAAATAAAACCTGTAGCCGTGGTGTATGATATCCAATACCCATCTATCCTGGGTAATTTAACTCCAATTTTCTTTGAAAAGTGCCAACCTTCCCCCCAAAGGTGCTGCCAGACGAGCAGGCTCTGGCAGCTGAAAAGGTAGGTCATTGGGTCTGCTTACGAAAGGACTGACCCCTGCCCTCACCCGAAGCCTGTGCAGGAGAACTCCCTGTTCTAGGCCTGAAAGAGCACTGAGCTCTGCCCTTACCACGTCTAGATCTACCCCTAGACTGTGAATCATACAAAGGATACGTCCACCCTTTAGTAGGCCAATTTCTACTAAACTTTGGAGGCTGGACCTGCAAAAAATCTTTAACAGTCTGCATAGACTTAGCCTTGTCTTCCATTTTCTTTAAAACAGTCTCAACAGGAGGACCAAACAACACGTCAGATTGTAAAGGAGGATCTAAAATCCTTGTTTTAACATGTTCAGACAAATTCTGATCCCTCAGCCAGGCGTGCCTGCGAAGAACTGACCCAGTGGCAGCCACCCTAGACGAGGCCTGTACAGCATCAAAACCACATTGCAAAGAATGCTTACCCACCTGTTCAGAAACATGTACTAAATCTTGCAACTCCTTACAATCAATACCTACTGCCAGAGCATCAACCTTAGATTTCAATTGTGAAAGGAGATAATTTTGGTATTTCAACATGTGAAACTGGCAATTTAGAGCCCTCATAGCAAGAGTGGAAGAAGTATAGACTTTCTTGCCCCATCTATCCAAGGCCCTAGCCTCCTTGTCTGCAGGAACCGGATTCTTAACAACAGAAGCCTTAACACCTCTAGGCCCATGGCTAACAGTTTCTGGGTCTGCCCTAGGACTCTTAAAAAGATACTTATGAGCTTCAGGCACCCTGTAATACCTATCCGGCTTAACAGGAGCAGGAGGCAAAGAATCAGGATTAAGAGAAGCTTCCATAAAAACATCTTCCACTACATCCAAAACAGGAGGTATAGCCAAAGGCCTATGCTGGGGTAACAACAGAAATTCCCTAAGCCTTTTCTGGAATCAGAGAAGTCCTGACCTTCCCACTTAAAATGCTCCCTCATGGAATGAAGAGTTTCTGAAAAAGAAAAATCCTCAGGAGGAGTAGCAGAAGGAGTAGAATCATCCACATCAGAATCAGAATAAGGAGAGTACTCCTGCAAGTCTTCAGCCGAAGACTCAAACATCTGAAGCCTGCTCAAAACCCCCAGCTCAGGCTCCACCCTGGGCCTCTTAACAGGAGGGGGCATAGAACCCCTGATCAAAGTAATCAAATCTTCTGCCATTTTAAGCATATGCTTCTAGGGCACAGTACCTGAAGAGCTAGGGGTAACACTAACTGAAGCTAAACCTGGCCTGCCCCTGGGGGAAGCCTTTGAAACAGAAGGAGAGGGCCTAGCCACCTTAGGAAGGGAGGGGAGTATAGTAACATGAGAAGCCCCCTCAGCCTGACTAGTCTCCTGAGAGGCCACATCTTGTAATAACAAGGTCTCCCCCTGGGAACACAAAGAAACCTCCGGTGGAGCCACCGGCTCCACCGACACCTCTAAAGAACCGGCGCCTGGTACAGACGGTTCTTCTAGCCTAGGCTTAACTGCCTTGTCCTTGCGCTTCTCGGAAGAAGCGGGCGACGGAGCAGCCGACGGCATTTTATAGTTACACCGCTTCCCAAAGACTAACCTCGCACAATCCAACCTTCTCTTTATAGTGCGTTTATTAAATCAAGCACAAGAGCAACAGCCAACAACGTCGTGCTCAGGCCCTAAGCAAGGAATACACAAAGTATGATAATCTTTATGCGGTATCTGTTTCCCACAAGAAATGCAATTATTAACTTTTTCTGACATCCGGTAAATGACTGAGGCAAGAAAAAAGTAAAATATTCCCCAACGGGGTACTTAGCCAACTTTGAACTCGGTCTGAAACTTCTAAATCGAAAAATCTCAGAACGCCAACCGGCACTTGCAACACTGCTTCTGCATCGGACCATGCGGCAAAAAAGACTGAGGATATGACGCCGGTCATGCGCATTTGTACCCTGACGTTCTGACATCAGTCAAATGCGCCCTGACCGACGTCAGCCTTATACTTTGATATTCGGGCCGACCGAGGACAGCGGACTACCCAAGTGTAAGGACTGCAGCAATGTGAGATGAAGAACATCTAAAAATTTGAAGTAACAGAAAAACTAGCCTATTTAGACAATATAATGGGAAAACTAAGTAGAAAAACTGGAATTTTTCTTAAATTTAGTCACTAACCTGAGAGCCGGTAAAAAAGAGTACCTCGCTAGCTCGTGGCTTCCTGGCATAATGGGTAGAATCTGGTTCCTCCCCATTTGTTGATATACCAGACAACGGACATGCTGTCTGACTGCATAGCAACTGTCCCGGACAGAAGGGCAGATAGGAATGCTTGCAATGCCAGAAGCACCACCCTCAGTTCTAGGACGGTGATATGCAAACTGACCTATAAGGGGGACCGAGTGCCCTGAAAATGCCCCCCCACCCCATAAGGGATGCATCTGTGGCCACTATGGCCTTGGGCTGAAGGGGTGAAAAGGGGCACAACTCCATAATTCCTCTTCTGGCTTGATCCACCAATTCAGATCCTGCCAGCAACAGTTTATGTGGACAGGGTAAGACATGGGGTGTGTTAAGAGAGACCACTGTGACGCTAGTAGCCAGTGGAGCAGCCTCATGTGGGGTCTCGCCAGGGGAACTAGGGTAATTGTCGCTGCCACTGACCCTAGTAGTTGAAGGAGTAAGCAAGCTGGAATTTTGTCTTGAGAGAGTATCGCTTGGAGCGGAGACCTGAGCCTTTGTAATCTGTAATTAGGAAGGATAACTAGATAGGATGTTGTGTCGAATGCTACTCCAATTAATTCTAAGCTTTGAGGGGGTACCAGGCTTGACTTCACTTTGTTTACTGAGATACCTAGGAGCCCTGCCTGTTGTAGAATGCAGTGCAAGGCGTGAAGCAGTAGACACTTGGTGGGGGCGGTAAGGAGCCAATCATCTAAAAATGGAGGCACCTGGAATCCTTACAGTCTCAAGTGAGCGGTTACTACTGCCATACATTTGAACACTCTGGGGGCTGTGGAAAGACCAAAGGGCAGTGCTCAAAACTGGTAATGACTGGATCCCAGCCAGAAGCAGAGATATCTTCTGGAGCGTTTGTCCATTTTTATGTGGTAATACGCATCCTGAAGATCTATCGAGCACATCCAATCATCTTTTTCCAGTAATGGAATGATGGGCTGTACTGTGACCATCTGGAATTTTGCCTGCTTGACAAACTTGTTCAAGCTACTGAGGTCTAGAATTGGCCTCCAGTTCTCCGTCTTTTTTGGCACTAAACAGAACCTTGAGTAAAATACAGATCCTATTTGGTTTGCCTGTTTGGATAACTCTTTTTACAAGTAACTTTAGAATTTCTTGAGCTGCTGCCTCCCTCTGAGTGGGAGGAACATTGGTGGATTTGCCTTTGCGACCTCGGATAAAGATTGAAGGGAATATGGTAACCTCTGGTATTTATCATCTGCTCCCAGGAATCTGATGTTACTGAGTGCCAGGCTAGGCAGTGCAGAGAGAATCCTCCCAAACTGCTTCCAGATGCAAGCAATCGGGCTGCTCTTCAGGAGCGCTGATAGGGCTGCCCAGAGAAGGAATCCCTGGAACCCTAATTACGTGGGCTCCCTCTGCCATGGGAGAGGCGTCTTCTTTATGAAATCCCCCCCTCTGCCCTGGGGGAGGAAACTTGCCATGTGCATCACAAAACAGCACTTGGGACTTCCTGAACCACATCATTTCACTTCTCTGATTCCTGGAATAGGATCATTGAGGGGTGGAAAAAACGTACACCCACAGCAGAAAGGGTCTTTCCGTCCTTCTCACACTTGGCTAATGTCTCTAACTTTTGGGCCAAACAGAAAAGAACCATCAATGGGAGCATACACGAAGGAAGACTTGAAGGAGTCCGCAAAGTCACAAAAGTGCATTCAGGCGTGACATCCCATGACGTCTGCACCCGCTGCTCTGGCCGTCCCTTCGGTTGTATGTGCAATCAACCGCACGGACGAGTTAGAGATGAACTCTAGGGTGGCAAGCTGGGAGGCAACCTTGTCGCATACCTCATCAGACACTGCTCCTAAGGTTACGGAGAGTTCTGTAATCAGGTCCCTTTGAAGACAGGTAAAACGTGTCAAATAATTCAACGACCCTATAGCAAAGGTTGTTTATCGAATAAACCCACTTCCCTAATCTGTCCAACGTCCGAGACTCTCGGTTTGGAAGAGACAGTAGGACTCTCCTCTGAGAGTTCCTACTTCACTGCTGCCACCACCACCACTATAGCCTCTACTGCCAAACCCTTTGACCAGTGGGGTTGATCCTATTGGGGGGTATTTTGTAAGGCCTCCAGGGGATTAGTTCAATGGTGCCAGAGGCCTTCCAAGCACACTGAGCTTGACTAACCCATCTGCAGGCGGGGTCACCCAGGAAGGAGAGGGTTGGGAACTGAAAGCCTGCAATAATATGGATTCCCCTGCGGAAGGGTTGGTGGACTTAATTGCCCTTCTGTTTTAAGATTTCTAGGATGTCTCCAAAGGAGACATCTTCAGGGGGGGGACCATGAGGACCCTTCCTCTTCATCGTAATTGGTATCTTCTGTGAAAGATTTCTTAGGTGAATCAAAGCTCTTCCTCTTGCATGATCTCTTATGGGGTGGCTCATCAAAGGCAAAGTTTGAAGAGGACTCCTAAGAGAAGGTACCCTGTGGTAGGGTATCTTGCTGCTCCCGTGCCTGTTGCCTCAATGTAGTAGACTGTGACAACTGCAATCCAGAGGACACATATGTATGACATTCCGGTGCCAAGCGTGCCAACTGTGAGCCTGCTGAGGCGAGTGCTCTCAACATAATTTGGAAGGCTGGCCCACCCGAAGAGGGATAGGAGCCTGGAACAGAGAAAGACAACCTCGGAATGGGGGTCACACCCAGCTCCAATGAACCCAACTCCAAAGAAAGAGCCATGAGAGGACTCAAAGTTGTCAAAGCAACCGGAACCATAGACTGTGCCATAGAAGAAAATTGGTGCCGTACTAGGGATCCTGGTGCCGGCAGTCAAGTCAGGGTCCAATGGGAGGTTTGACTCCGACTGAGCCGAGGTCCACAGAGTAGGTTCTGGAACCATGGTGAGATACACCAACGGTACCAAAAAGGCTGGCACCGGAGGGGCATCGCCATCTAGGGCTCCCAATCCTGTAGGGAGATTGAAAGAGGAAGATAAAATGGAGTCTGTGGAGAAAAAAACCTCAGCTCTGAGTGGGAGAGAGGTCCTAGATGGGGTTGGAATGCTTCTAGCCACTAAGAGCTGATCCACAAGTCTCACTACATCAAGATCTGAAAGGATTCTGGTAGAACTAATGGACATCCCCAAAAGAGATTCTGGCCGGTCAATAAATGAACTGAGCTGCTGGACAACAAAGGGGTCAATAGACAGAGAATATGGAGTCCTGACTAGTGTTTTGACCTTTGGCACTGTGGTCGAATGACCAGAAGGTTGTGATGGAGGGGGAGTTACCATTTTCAAGGGAGAAGCTATTGTTGGTGCAGAGAGGGTCTGTGGTACCATGGAAAGGGTCGGTACTGTAGCTGTCGTCTTAGTCGGTTCCATGGTCAAGGACGGCACCATGTAGGGGATCTTGGGTTCTGGTGCGGAGACTGATATCGGTGCCAATTTCGTATGTTTAATCTTTGGCTCAGTATGAATCTGGGCTTTAGAGGTTTTCTGTTCATGTGGATAAGGAGATGTTGGGATCAAGTGGCTTCTCTTCATCGATTCTTTCTTAGGAGGTTTTGACACCTCCACTTCAGACAAAGCCTCTGAAAAGGGATTTTTTAAGAAACCCTTTAAAATTAGCTTGCTCCTACACTCTGCTAAGGTGCAAGGACTAAAGCCCTTATAGTGCTTGCACAGAGGTTGGATCTGCAAGTGTGGGACTCCTAAACAATATACGCAGGAAAGATGCCCATTGAAACTGGGCGTTTTCCTTCCACATTTGTCACACCGTTTAAAGCCAGTAGTACCCTTTTTGTCAGCCATTTTAACAAGCACAAATCACCAGACAGTCTTTCACGTGATCACAGACATCAGTAATAGAGGAAGATTTTTTTTTTTTTAACCAACAATGGTAATACAGGTAAAAGGAGGAGGTAAGGAAGAATACCAACAATGGTATTAGAGATTACCTAGAGGTAAGAGGGACGGGATAGGCCTATACCAGCTATGGTATGAAGAAATACCAGAAAAATGGTAACAAGGAGGAAAAACACACACCAAAATAGACTAAATATAAAGGTGAGACTAAGACTAACTTTTAGTTATGTACTCACCATAACTTCAGATGTTTGGGATCCATCTCGCCTACATTCTGACTGATGGGTTCGGAGCCGATCCCTCGGCTCCGACTTGGCACGCTTATGCCAAAGAGCGAAGTCTCTTATTGGCTGAGCTTACTATATCCCAGGATGCACCACTACCAGTCCCCCAGATCTAGTTTGTCCGCATACATGCACACACGCATGCACTGCTTATATAACATCGACAGATGATACAAGATAAAAACAGTAGAACTCAAACCGTTCAATCTCTTTTGATCTCCAAGGCAGGGGGAAGGAGGGTGGGTATTAGGAATGTAGGCGAGATGGATCCCAAACATCTGAAGTTATGGTGAGTACATAACTAAAAGATGTTATGTGATCCTATCTCGCCTACATTCCGACTGATGGGACAGCGTCCCTAGCACCTAAATCCTGGGTGGCTCACTGGAAAACACTCCTGAGTACCGTGGAACCAAATGATGCTCGCTCTTTAGATGCCACATCCAATTTATAGTGGGAAATGAAAGTGTGCGGGTTGGACCAAGTAGCCGCAGCACAAATCTCAGAAATAGCGAGCTTGGAATGAAATGCAATAGAGGTAGCCATAGCTCTAGTAGAGTGAGCTTTGACAGATGTTGTAAGTTGCTTATTTGAAGAGGAATAAGCCTGAGTTATGCAATCTCTAATCCATTTGGCAATAGTAGCTTTAGTGATGGTTTTACCCAGTTTATTATCTGAAAAGGACACAAACAATTGATCTGTTTTTCAATTTGTTGAGTCCTGTCTAGATAGAAGCGCAATTGCCTGTGAACATCCAACGATGCAAGGTGTATTCCGCTTTGTTTGAAAATTTTGGAAAGAAAACTGGTAGCTCTAGAGATTGTTGGAGACAGAGATTAGAACAAACTTTTGGAACAAAAGATGGATTAGGTCTAAGTGATACTCTATCCTTGTGAAAAATCAAGTACGGTGGTTTGATACATAGGGCTTGAAGTTCTGAAACTCTTCTTGCAGAGGTAATTGCAATTAAGAAGGCAGTTTTCCAAGACAGATATTTCAACTCACATGTAGCAGCCGGTTCAAAAGGAGAAGATGTTAAGGCAAGTACCAAATCAAGATCCCACGGAGGCGCAGGATGAAAACTGGGGGTCTTAAAAGCACAGCACCTTTCATGAAAGTTTTACATAATCTGCTGCTCATCAACGGTGGGTCTATGGATTCGTGAAATTTGGAGATAGCTGCTAGTTGGACTTTAATAGTAGAGACTGAAGATCCTTGATTAAACAAGGATGTTAAAAATTTCAAGACCTCTGGTATCGGGGCAGTAATAGGGTCTAAGCCTCTGAGTTGAGCCCAGATAGCAAACCTCTTCCACTTACTGTGATAAAATTTCTTAGTGGTGGGTTTGTGGGCTGAAGATAAAATGTGAATAACTTCCGGGTCCAAGGTGTGATTTCTGACTAAAGTCGGAAGTGGAGGAGCCAAGCTGTTAATTTCAAAGTGTGAAGGGACTGGTGCTGTTGTCCCGACTGATGAACCAGAAGGTCCGGAGTTAGATCCAAAAACCAAGGACCGTCCAGAGTATATTTCTGTAGGTAGGGGAACCATACCTGACGAGGCCAGTACGGAGCAATTAGAATTATTGTGGACCCCAATTGGGAAGCTTTCTGGATGATTTTGGGGAGGAGTGGAACCGGAGGGAAAGCATAAAGCAGTCCTGTTGGCCAAGGTTGGACTAGAGCATCCGTAGCTGCCTCCCCTTGACGCGAGGTCAAGGAAAGGAACCTTTTGCACTTCGTGTTTTGTGGTGTTGCAAACAGGTCGCAGCACGGAATCCCCCATCTTTTGAAAATCTGAGCTGCTACTGTTTCGTTCAGGGACCACTCGTGAGGAGAGAGAATAGTCCTGCTCAGTCTGTCTGCCAATACATTGGATTTTCCTGGAATGTGGGTCGCTACCAGGAAGCGGTTGGTAGCCACTGCCCATTCCCACACCCTCATGGCCTCTCTGCAAAGGGGGTAAGATCTGGTCCCTCCTTGTTTGTTTAGATACCAGACCACCGACATGTTGTCTGTGTGGATAGCGATAATGCCTTGAGGGAGAAACTTGTGGAGGGCTTGTAGGGACAGAAGTACAGCCCTCATTTCCAACACATTAATATGGAGAAATGTTTCGTTTGGAAGCCAAGAACCCTGAACTGACCTGCCCAGACAATGCCCCCCCCACCCTGTCTGGGAGGCATCCGTTGTCAAGGTGGCCACCGGAGGGGGTATAACAAAAGGTCTTCCCTGATTCAGATTGGATGGCAGAAGCCACCAGCGGAGGTCCCGTTTGCACGTTTCTGTAATCAGTATGTGATGATTGAGGGGGAGATCCTGAAAAGACCATTGTGTCGATAACAGCCACTGAAGAATCCTCATGTGCAATCTTGCCAGAGGAACTAGGAGAACCGTGGCAGACATTGAACCTAAAAGTTGCAGGACCATCCTGGCTGGGGCTTTGGATCTTAAAAGCAGGGCTCGGACTTGACCTTGTAATGTTTGTATCCTTTTGGTAGGAAGGAAGATTCGCATTAATTTTGAGTCTATCTCTGCTCCTATGAATCTTATGCGCTGAGAAGGCAGCAAGACAGACTTTGACCAGTTGAATGTAATTCCCAGGGAAGCACCCAGGGAGATGGTGGCTTGTAGGTTCTCTAGTAGTAGATGCCTGGTGGTGGCAGTCAGGAGCCAGTCGTCCAGATAGGGAAACACTTGGAATCCGAGACTCCTCAGGTGAGCAGTCACTACTTCCAAACACTTGGTGAACACCCTGGGGGCTGTGGTGAGACCAAAGGGCAGTGTACAAAATTGGAAATGACTGTCTCCCAGGCTGAAGCGCAGATACCTCCTGGACGCCTGATGTATCGGTATGTGATAATAGGCGCCCTTGAGATCTATGGAGCACATCCAAACATCTTTCTCCAACAATGGGAGAATGGATTGTAAAGTGACCATTCGGAATTTGGACTTCATGACGAACTGGTTTAGTTTGCTGAGATCCAAAATGGGTCTCAGGTCCCCTGTCTTTTGGCACTAAAAAGAACCTTGAGTAATTTCCGGATCCGATCTGGTCTGTGGGGACCGGTTGGATGACTCCTTTTTCTAGCAGCTTTGAAGCTTCTACGGCTGCAATTTCCCTTTGACTGGGTGGTGGGTCCGGGATTTTTTTGGACGGTGGGGGTGAGTGTGTGAAAGGAATGGTGTAACCTCCGGCAATAATCTGAAGCACCCATCTGTCCTGAGTAATAGACTCCCAGGCTTTTAGGTGCTTGGCAAGACGGCACCAGACTGGCTCCGGAGCAGCACAGCCGGGCAATCCCTCATGGAGTGTGGGAGGCTGAAGAGCCACGAAAGGACTCGCAGTCTCCAGTGTTGCGGGGGCCTCTGCCGCCTCTGGGACGGCATCTCCCAGAAAAATTTCCCCGCCCTCTGCCTCTGGAAGGGGAATCTTCCTGCTGTTGAGGAAAGAATTTCTGTGATTTGCGGAACCACATCTTCCCTCCTCTTTTAGCCTTGGGATAAGGCCGAAAGGGAGTGGAATAACGTGCTCCTACGACAGATAAAGTCTTTCCTCTTGCTCACAGCGGTAAGAGTGTCTTTTACCTTGGGCCCAAACAAAGAGGACCCATCAAAGGGAGCGCCGGCAAAGGAAGACTTGAAGGCCTCCGCGAAATGACACAAACGGAGCCAGGCTTGTCTCCGTAGAGCCACGCCTGTGCCTGCCGCTCTGCCCTTCCCTTCGGCCGCATATGAAATGAGCCTCATGGACGAGTTAGAAATCGAGGTGAGGATAGCCAACTGAGAGCTAACCGACTGGGATAGCTGCTCAGGTAGGTTACCTGAGAGGGAGTCTGAGAGCTCCTTGACCAGATCCCTCTGTAGTCTGGGTGAAATGTGCCAAATAATTCAGGGACCTCAGAGTAAAGGCCGCTGAAGTCAGGGTGCGCTTCCGTGCACGGTCCATGCTCCTAGACTCCTTATTAGGAGGATGGACGGACTTTGAAGCCTCTGCCACGTCCTGCTGGGTAGCAGATGCCACCACCATGGCATCTACAGCCACGCCTTTCGTTAAGAACTCCTTCTCGGGTGGGGCAGACAAAAATTTGTTAGGGCGAGAAGGCACTGGTTCCACAGTATCTGGATGTTCCCACGCCCCGACAAACCAAATCCAGGAGCTCGTCGAAGGGCGGAGACACCCAGGAGGCGGAGGGCTGAGCCCTGAAGGCCTTGAGAAACACCGACTCATCAGCGGAGGGGGGTTTGGAATTCCAGCCGCCTCGTTGCTTAAGGATCTCTAGAATGTCTGCAAATGAGACATCATCCGAGGACGACTTTGGGGACCCCTCCGCATCATCAAGATCAGTGTCCGATGTAAGAGACTCGGGGGAGTCCACGTGCTTCCTCTTGCACAATCTCTTCCTTGGGGCTCCTCCAAGACAACTCCAAGAACCCTCAGGAGGAGGGGAACCCCAGTGGGGTAACCTCAGGCCCCGGGCTCCGCTGCCTAGAGACAGGGGAACTGCCAAAGACCCAGTCTCCATGCCCAGGGAAGGTGCCGGTAAAGCCGTGAGATGGCCAAGAAGACTTGGCCAAGGCACTCCTCATAGCTCTGAAAGCCGGACCCCAGAATCCTGGGAGGGTCCGTCCCCGAGCCATGATAGCAGACGGAAGTCCCGCGAAGCACTGAGAGGGAGGCTCGGAACCGACAGCATTGGTCCCAAACGTCACCCCGGTCCGGCCAAGAAGTCCGTGTGCTAAACTCGGACCAAGGCCGGGTTGGAGTAAGGGTCGGAGCTGACCCTAGGATCTCTACTGGCTCCATCAGCACCTGCTCCGCGGAGCCAAGCGGTCGGAGGAGGAATGGCAATGGAGTGGGCTATCGGCTCCGAAGCCAATTGGGTCGGAGCCGAAACAAATTTCTGAAAGACTGGGGACTGGAACAGTCTTTGGAGCACCCCGTCTATGTCCGAATCTGACATCCTTGATGACCTGGAAGAGACCGAATGGGTCCAAGTAGGCCTCTCCAAAGGCTCCAAGGGACTAGGGACCGCCCAATCGACTCTACAATTATCGGCGCCGAAGGAATGTCCAAACCAATTTCCATCGGTGCCGAAGAGGGCTTCGGCGCCGAGGAGGAAGTGTCTGAGCGGACAACCTTCATCGGCTCCGAGATCAGTGGAGCCGATGAAGATGACCCGCGATGCCCCAGACGACGGCTCCGAACCCAGAGGAGTCGAGGCTGGAGGCATCGAGGCAGACCGTTCCGCCCTCGGCTCCGAAGTCCGTGGAGCCGAAGGAGAAGCCTGCCTATGTTTTTTGGCGGTCGGTTCCGACGGACTGGTCGGAGCCGACGCCCTTTTCTTTTTAGCAGGAGAAGGAGAGGAAGCTAATGCCTCTTCAAATGAGGGTTTAATAAGGCCTTTTAATATAAGTTTATTTTTCCTCTCTTGGAGGACCCTCGAGGAAAACGCGTGACACACACTACAGGACTCCTGCAAATGTTTGGCGCCCAAACAGTACACACAGAGAGAGTGGTCGTCTGTGATCGACATCTTGAAACTGCACTTAGTAAATCCTGAAGGCCTAGGAGCCTGTGACATTATGGCAATCAAAAATAGTGAACTAGCCAAAAAACACAAAAAACACACTGACTATCACAGAAAATTTTCTTTTCTCTCTCTTCTTTCTTTTTTTTTTTTTTAAAAACAAGGACTAATCACAATACAAAAATAAAAGTAAAGGATCCAAGACCCCTAAAAATAATAGGGAATTAGCCAGACAACGGACTGACAGGGGAAGGCCCTTCAACTCAGATGGGACCTCTAGTCTGACAATACACAGTCACTACACAATATTTTACCAAGGAAAAATACTCATTCATACACAAAACACACTAGATAGCTGTTAAAACAGCTTTTTGTTGAATTTTAAAGAAATTCCTGACAGGAAAGTAAGTGAAAAACACTACTTAGCTCAGCCAAGCTCGAGACCACGTCTTCGCTTGTTAGCGGCAAACGAGATCTGGGGGACTGGTAGTGGTGCATCCTGGGATATAGTAAGCTCAGCCAATAAGAGACTTCGCTCTTTGGCATAAGCGTGCCGAGTCGGAGCAGAGGGATCGGCTCCGAACCCATCAGTCAGAATGTAGGCGAGATAGGATCACATAACATCAAGACGTTTTAGATAGAGAAGTATCAAATCTTTGAATAAAAGTGAAAACATTTAACACTTAGCTTGAGAGCAGGCCTGATGCATCTTGAAATTATATGGCAAATGAGATCTGAAGGGAAGAGAAGAGAGGCACTATGGGTAACCTTAGCTCAAGAGTTTTTCGGCTGCTGTTAGCTTGTTATATCGGCTGAAACCCAACGGTCATGAATGAATGAAGATTGACAACATCTGATTTTACCTTTAATTTCTCTACAAACTGTCTAAAATTTCTCTAAATATTAAACTGTCATATAACTTGTATCAATTCTTAGCCAATATTTTTATATTATGTCTAAATAGTTATAATTATTCAAACTGCAGATGTTTTTATTTTATTTTTGAAGATTGTAAAATTACTGTTGTCAAAATGTTTTGTAATAATCTGGAGATTTTCTCCTCAGGTCTCCGCTAAAAATGGGCTTCTACCCAGTCGGATTTTCCTGGTAATCAAATGTCAAATATATCTATACCTATCCATCTCTATCTAATGCATGTACACACACACACACACACACACACACACACACACACACACATAAGCTATTGCTAACTGCACCTTTCATCACAATATAAATCAATGCAAAAATTTGTTAGTAACACATTCCATCCAAAATGCAAGCACACATCAAAACCAATGCACCTCCTACATAGGTTCACAGGTGTTTACTAGGCTAACTACCACAAGGGCCATTTTAAGCCTAGCCATGCATCCCAAATCTCTGACAAGTTCTGCTACCCTTGATAAGTGTAAGCATGGGTCTGGAAGATGAACCATTTATAGGTTGCCTGTTTGCATCAGAGACATAGGTGCCAAACCAGGGATGAATTTCTGGTTTCCCATCCAATTGTCCAAGTTGCACTTGAATTGCATTAGGGAGCAACTCTGCTTCACATGGATGGGGAGCTTGTTCCATGGGTCGGGTAATCTCTGGGATACATACCTATCTCTTCAGCAGGTCCTATTTATATCACAGACAAGGTTTAAGTCTTTAGAATGAGTAATTCTAGTACTGTTTTTTTGTGGATATGCATGAGGTCCATCAGAGTGGGGTCTGACAATGCAATGTATGCCAGGCATAGATCTGCCCTCAAAAGCCTATAGGAGACAGAAAACAGGGATAAGGCCCTTGAGGCAGTCTGCATAGGACATATTACTTATGCCCTGTATTATTTTAGTGAGGAATCTCTTGGACGTTCCAGCTGTTGGATATATGCCTGGTTAGGTACATACCAAAGGGGGCATTGAACTCAATGATAGGTCTGATGAATGCTGAATACAGTGGAACAATGACTTCTTTGGACTTAGATGCCATACCTTTGTTTACAAGTTGCACAACATAGAATGATTTTCTCACCACTGTCGACACGTGATGATCAAAGGCTAGATTACTATCTATGTCTGTCCCTAAGTCCCTGACTACTGGGTCAACTCTACGGGATGTGTTGTCAATATGACCGTTATCAGGGATGGATGACTTCCGAAAGGATACTATTATGGATTTCTTGGCATTTAGTTTTAGTCCATGGCTCTGACACCAGTTGTTTGTCTGTGTCAGCCCCTCCTGGAGAACATATGTGTCAGTGTGAGATTCAATGACTGCTCCCAATTTGCAATCATCTTCAAACTTAGTCAGCCAGAGACCACGGACATTGGTCCTGATTTCGGAGAAGTAAATGCCAAAAAGGAGTGGCCCAAGGACTGATCCCTGAGGGACTCCACTTGTGACTGGCCTCTTTGTAGAGGTGTACTCCCCAGTTCTAACTTTCTGGGTCCTGTCTGTGAGCCAGTTGGCTATCCACTGGGTGACATACGAGTTTGTACCCCACCTCCTGAGTTTGTCAACAATGCCACAGTGGGGTATTGTGTCAAATGCCTTGTCGAGGTCAAGGTAGGCAGTGTGAGCGATTTTGCCCTCATCCATTGCTTTGGTGACCTTCTCAAAGAAGTCCACTAGGTTGAATAGGCATGATCTGCCCTTGACGAAACCAAACTGGACTGGGTCCAGTGTCTGGAGGTTTACATCTCTATTAATCATCTCCATGATTATTCTTTCCATGCCTTTACATACAAGACTAGAGAGATTTATGGGTCTGTGGTTTCCAGAGTCTGTAGATGGCCCACCTTTGTGCAGAGGGAAGATTGTTGCCTTTCTCCATTCATGAGGCATGAAGCCTGTTTGGAGGCTACAGTTAAATAGCAATTCCAGAGGCCCTGATAGGTCATGTTTCATGCTATTTAGAAGGTATCCTGGGACATCATCTGGGGCCACTGATGCAATGTTATTGGTCTTAGAGAGAGCATTAAGGACCTGTTCCCTAGTGATAGTAGGGGGGGTTGCACTTGATATTTCCTGAGGGAAGGTCGAGGCAGAGAGAGGAGTAAAGTTGGAGCTGAATTTATCAGCCAGGTGGTTTGCTATATCTTTTGGCTCAGTATAGGTGGGTCCATTTACAAGTAGCACTGCACACAATTTGTGTATTGCCTTTGAAGTTGTGGACATAGCTAAATAATGCTTTGTGGTTGTCCTTGGCCTGGGAGGCCAAACTTACCTCAAATTTGGCTTTGGTAGACTATTTGTCCTCAGAGCGGTTTGTTTAGTTTAATGAGAGTGCTTTTATCCTGTTTAGTTTAATGACAGTGCTTTTATCCTGCTGGGTGCTACACCTCCTAATGTTTGCCATGATTTTCTTCCTCCTGTTATATATCCCATTGATTTTGTGATTCCACCAGGGTGGCTTACATTAATATAAACCAATTCTAAGACTGCACAACAGTGGGGGAAAGGACACACTTCATTAACACCCTGTCAGCAGATCACTCACTAATTTAGTACGATTCTATTACTACAAGTAATAATGAAAAGGGAACTGATGTAAAAATACCATGTTTCCTGTGTTGACAATGAGAACTGCAATCGATACGTGTGTGTGTGTGTGTGTGTGTATATACATATATATATATATATATATATATACACACACACACATACATACACACACATATATACATATATAGAGAGAGAGACACGCACACAGATACATACGTGTGTGTATTTGCATATATTTATAGTATCCAAGTTTGATTACAATAATTTGATAGATCCATACATATTAAGCTTGCCTACAATTAGCAGTCTTAATTTGGATACACCTCCTTCAGCCGTCTGTTCAAATCATTATTTGGCTATCACTGCCCTCCAGTATTACAAGCGAGGCTCCCTCAACTATAAGCTTCGAGTGAGTGTTGTGTAGCACAATACACAGGGAAGTGGCAAGACTATGAACATTTTACAGTCAGCTTAAAGAAATCTTAAATCAACTCCCATAAACAATCTACTAAAGGATGACAACCACACTTCTACTGGCTTATCTGTATTCCCAACTACAAAGGAAAAGGAACCCCCATGCATCTAAACACGGACTGTTTTAAACAAAATGAAAGGAGCCTCCTGTAACCACCTGGAACAATATACAAAAAGGCACTTCTGTATTTCCTGTTTTCTGCTGAATAGTCTTGCTCATAGAATATCCATGAATTCTACCCTTGGAGCATCTTCCTTAACCACCATATTTCTGAATATTCAAAAATGGCAAATCAACCCTAGAGATGCCTCTGGATGACCTCTGCTCAGTACCAGACAGAAAAACACATCAAATCCGTTCATTCATCTCATTCTTGGGACTATCAGTCCAGGGAAGTTTCCTTCCTCTGCCTTTTCAGAGCTTCTGCCAGCTGTATATGTTTTATCTTGTCAAGTCATCAGTCAGTCTTCCAACAGATGAAATTCAGTTTCAGTCCGAGCAATTGTAAGCGTCATTATCAGCCAAAGGCCTTATTAATTCATACAGCTTCATTTCCCTGACTCCCCTGTACTCTGACCCATAAATTCATTCAGTTATGAACTAAGCACGGTCAGTTCAGACATGAAGATTACTTGTGTAAAATCTTCCATAACCATAAATGTTCTTCTCTTCCATGTTGCAGTATTCTCACTTGTGGGATATCCTCTGCGTCAGAGACCCGAATGTCCAGTTCATATACCATAGCTTAAGCCTGGCTGCTGTAAGGTATGTGGGACATCCCACATAGGGACCATAAACAATGGGCCATAAATGTGACATCTGCATACACAGACCTCAGAACTGAATGCTCAGTTGGACAATAGTCTAAGGGAAGCTGATGAATGCCATCCAAATAAGGAAAAGGTCTATTAGAAGGAAGGGGGGAGGGAAGGAAGGAATACTGCAACATGGAAGAGAAGGACATCTATGATTATGGTAAGATTTTACACAACTAATCATTGTCCTTCTATTCTCATGTTGCAGTATTCTCACTTGTTAGAGAGTACCCACAGTTTATGCAGAGAAAAGGGTGGGGGAAGAAGTAGCAGTCTCCAGGAAGCCATGGAGGATGGCTTTTGCAAATCCTGCATAGCTCTGGAGAGGTTATCCAATTTATAGTGTTTAGTGAAAGTGTGTACAGAAGACCGTGTAGCTGCCTCTAGGATAGTGGCTGTATCAAGGCCTTTAAGAAAGGCCGCTGAAGAGGCTACTGCTCTGGTGGAGTGGGCACTGTGTGGGGTAATTCTTTACCATGGAAAGAGTAACAGAAGACTATAGCTTTGCAGATCCAGGAAGATATGGTATGTTTGGATACACCTTTCCCCAGGGCCCTGGGGTGAAAGGATACAAAAAGAGTTGGTTGGACTTCCTGATGTCCTTAGTCTTAATCCAGATAAAACCTCAGTTGCCTGTGAACATCTAGGGAATGGAGCACTCTCTCACTGTCATTCTGTGGTGAAGGAAAGAAGGTAGGTCAGTAGATTGGTTAAGAGACAGTTCATTGACCACTTTGGGCATGAAGGGGGGATTAGTACGAAGAGAGACTTTGTCTTTATGAAAAATGGTTTAAGGTGGAGTAGCCATGAGTGCTTGTAGTGCAGAGAACCTTCTGGATGAAGTGAGGGTTATCAACACAACAGTTTTCCAGGTACATATCTTCAAAGTGGTGGAAGCTGCTCGCTCGAAGGGGGCAGAAGTAAGTTTTTCTAGAACAAAATTCAAATCTCAAGGGGGGGTAAGGTTTCCTTGGTGGTTTGATGTGCAGGACCCCCTTAAGTAACAGCTTAACCTCTAACCTTGATAATAGTAGTGGATCTAGAGGTAAGCAGGCTGAAACGACTGACAAGTCTACTTTCATTGAAGAGTATGAAAGTTTAGATTTTAGGAGCACACACACACAGGCCAAAACTACAGGTACTTCTGCATGGAAGGAGTCTAGTTGCCTTTGAAGACACCAGGAGGAGAACCTTTTCCATTTTGCTAAATATGACCTCCTAGTAGTAGGTTTCCTGACCTCCTGCAGGACAGATAGCACGTCCTCTGAGTAAAGATGTCTAAAAGGGATCAGAAGTTTATCACCCACAGGGTAAGGTTGAGGGTTTGCAGGTTCGGACAGATGAAAGATCCCTTCTGTTGTGTGAAAAGGTCTACCTTGTGAGGCAACCTGTGGTGATTGCCCTTGGCAAGAGATAAAAGAAGGGGGGACCAATGGTGCCTTGGCCAATAAGGGGTCACCAGCAAGATGTTTGGTTTGTCCCGCTGAATTTTCAGCAAGACCTTCTGTACAAGAGGGAAAGGGGGAAAGCATACAGGAGCATACCCTTCCAGGAGATTGTGAAGGCATCCACTCCTCATGCTTGTGGTGATGGGAGCCTTGAGCAGAATAGCCGTAGTTGCCTGTTCTGAGGGGAGGCAAACAGATCTATCTGTGGAGTGACCCATTGGTGGACATTGTCTACGAAAACATCTCTGTGTGTAACATCCGTTTGTGATGTTGAGAGAATGATCTGCGGAGGGCATATGCCTGATTGTTGTCTTGTGATGGGATGTAGACCACCTGTAATGTTGCAATGGATTGAGTAGCTAACTTCGATGCTTGTATGGCCAGTCTGCACAGTAAATAGGATCTGGTGCCCCCCACTTGTTGATGTACCACATCACTGTGGTATTGCCTGTGAAGACAGAGGGAGCCTGGGTGGAGAAGAGGGAGGAAAGTCTTCAGAGCTAGGAGAAAAGCAGTCATTTCCTCACACTGATGTGTTTTTTTTTTCTGGAGGGAGGCCTCCTATTGAGCTTGTACCTGGAGGATGTTCATAGTACCCCCAACCCCACCCTAAATCTGAGGCATCTGTGTACATGTGTTGAACTGCCTTGATGGGTGTAGTGGGAGTCCTGGATTCTGTAGGATTTGGTGGATCCACCACCTTAACTCTTGTTTCAGATAGGGCAAGAAGGACATCTGAAAGTCCAATGGGTGGTTGTGTTGGGACCAGACATTCTTCAAGTACCACTGGAACTTCCTCATGTGCAGTCTGGCAAAGGGCACCATGGGAAGAGTGGCTGCCATTAAACCCAGAAGTCAAAGAAATTCCCTGGCTGAGATGTGGGTGATTAGGAGTAAATTTTGGAAATGGCTGTTTAGAGAAGTGACCTTTTCTGGTGGGATGAAGGCCTTCATCAGATATGCCCCTATTCTGCAACCCAAGAAGATTTGGTCTTGGGATGGAGTGAGGGAGGACTTGAGTAGGTTTGAGTGTGAAACATAGACATCCTGGGAGAGAAATAGTGAACTGCAGGTGTCACTGAAGAGTGCTTGCTTCTGCTTGGATGAGAAGGTCATCTAAATATGGGAAGATTTGTATGCCTTTTGTTCTGCAGAAGGCTACTCCTGGGGCTAGATACTTTGTAAATACCCTTGGTGCTGTAGACAAGCGAAAGGGCAAGGCAGTAAAATTGATAGTGCGAGGATGGCACTGCAAAATATAGGAATCTCCTGAAGTCTGGGTGGACAGGGATATGAAGATATGCCTCTTTTAGGTCCAGAGTGGCCATAAAGGCCCTGGGTGTCAAAAGTGGGTTTGCAAGGATAGCATGTGGAAGGAAGGTACATGCATAAAGGGGGGTAGCAAGGACAGGTCCAGGAATGGCCTCCATGGGCCATAGGAACCAGGAAAAGTCTGGAGTAAAAACCTTGACCCATTTTATCCTGGAGGAACCCTCTCTATGGTTTCTTGCAATACCAAATCCTGAATGACTATTGGTATCAGGTGTACTGTTTTTTGGAGGGAGGAGTATGCCTTTTGGAGTAGGCTTCTCCTGCAAAGTCATGAAGTACCCCTTTCCACTACTGATAGAACCCAGCGGTCTGAGGTGATTTGTTGCCACTGGGGAAGACAGTGAAAGAGGCATGCAGAAAGGGGGAGATGATGAAGGGTATTTAGACAGTCACACGATGTTAGGTCTGCCTGGAAAGGGCTGCCTGGGAGTAGTGAGAGAGGAGCTAGTCCTAGTGGATGAGGGTTTTCTGGGCCCTTTCCTGGACTTTGAAGAAGAGGAGGGTGCAGTTGCCCTTCTAACAAAGCTTGGTTTTGCTGGGTAGTTCCTATAGAATTTAGGAACTGGGTATACAAGTAGATGCTTCAGATCCTGGAGTTATTTGCTTCTTTCCTGCAGATTTTTGAAAAGTTGTGCAGATTGCTTACCAAAAAGGAACCTGATGCCCAGTGGGACATCCAAGATCTTGTTTTTGAAGTCATGTGGCAGAGGTTGACGTATGAGCAAGGATTACCTATGTAAGACAGAAACAGATGCAGCTGACCTGACTGAGGCGTCAGCAGCATTGTAGCTGCATTTTATTGAATGCCTGGCTACTTGTGCTGTTAAGGAAAGTTTCGAGGCAACTTGAGGCTTAGTTGGGGAGTCAGGCATAGTGGGGAGTAGACTAGAGGCCTGGGAAACTAGATCTAGGGCATACTTTACCCTATGAGTCTGGTAATTGATTGCCCTAAAGGCCAGGGTTGAAGAAGTGTAAATCTTCTTTCCTAGCCAGTCCATCACCTAACTGTCCTTATCAGATGGCACCAGAGAAGAGAATGGGATCTGCCTAGATTGTTTGTCAACTGCCACAGCAATCACAGCAGGGTCTGCCATGGGAGGTTTGATTCATCAGGTACCTTACAGAACCTGTCTGGCCCTTTGAGGGCTGGTGCCTGAGATCCTGGATCTTGGAAGCACAGGCAAAGGTGGCCAAGTATGCAGGAATCACAGGAGGAATAGCAGAGGGAGAGGGGGAATCCTTCTGCAGAAGTGTGAAGTAGCTCTTCTGCACCTGTGTCATTTGGGTAGAGTCCCACTTCAAATATTTTCTCATTTTGGAGATCGTTTTGCTAAAGGTTACATCTTCTGATGGGGAGTCCCCTTCCATGGAATCCTCCATCTGATAATCAGTATTCCAAGGGAGAAGCCAACTGGGAGGCATAAGTGAGACACTCAGAGGAAGAGAAAGAAGAATCTTCCTCTAGTCTGTGGAGGTGGTATGGATCTAACAGAGGGAGGCCTGGGACTTGAGAGTTGGCAAGGCAGGAATTTGTGAGGCAGCAGGCTTCATGGCCATAAAGGCTTGGAACAGTGACTGAGAAAATGCCCGTCAGGCTGATCTACGGGTGGGGGAGATACATGTTTAGTCTTTTGTTTTTAAGAGGAGTCTTTTGAGAGGTCTTAGAGGCTTAAAGGCCTGGTATCAGATGTTAGGCCTGTGGTAGTGGTAGCTTCCTCGGAAACGTCTAATGGCAGCTGTATGGGTGAGCTGGGTCCCCCCCCCCCATCGGCAGAGGCCATCGCAAAAAGCTCCGTGGATGTGCTGGCTGGAGAAGCAAGGGTGGCTTCTGAAATGGTACCCCCGAAGTCGCCAGACCGGTCAGATGTTCTTCAGCCCCTAGACTGGAAGCTGGCAAGACATCCAAAGTCAGCGCAGTGTCAGGCCTAGAGACCTTGGCCTTCTTTTTAGAAGGCTCCGCCTGGATGGTCGATTTAGGATCCATATTGGGGGCAAGGCGCTGTGCTGCGGTAGCGTTGTCACCTCACAGTAAGACGCTGTCCAGTTCGATTCTCAGCTAGAGCGTCTTCTGTGTGGAGACATGCATGAATGGGCATACCTTCTTTGAAGGTTGTGCATCAGGGCTGGTAACTCGGCACGTAAAAATCAACTACCAATCATTAGTGGACCAGAGTTCCGCTGTGGCGACCCCTAACCGGGAAAAGCTGAAAGACACAACAACAACAACAACAACAACAACTGAGGGCAAGGTGCTTCAGGCATTGGTTTTCAAAAAACAGTTTGAGGGCTGCCATACGGTTGCGAAGGGTCTTAGGAAAGAACGACTGGCAGATTTTACATGGTGAATGGTTGTGGGACGGCTCTAAGCAAAACAAGTGGAGGTAATGTGTATTTTTGTGCAGAATTTGCCGACTGCACTTACATTTTCCCCTTCCTAGATGGCATGGACGGAATCAGCTAACAGATAAACGGCAATCTAAGCTTAGTCAAGAAATAAGGAAAGATTCCCCAACGGGGTACTTATCTTAAACGTAGTCAGTAGCACGGAGCAGAATGAGCAAACTGATGTTCGACTGCAGCACAGAAGTTTTGAGGTCTGTGCATGCGGATGTCATATTTATGGCCCACGGTTTATGGTCCCTACGTGAGAAGTCCCACGCACCTTACAGCATCCAAGCTTAAGCCTTGGTATATGAGCCGGACATTCAGGTTGCCTGAGGTGGAGGATATCCGACAGCTGAGAGTACTGCAACATGAGAATAGCAGGATATCAGATGAAAGTGCAGCCATTCTCACCTGACCATTAGCTCCATTCACTTCCCTTGAGATATCTACCATTTGTTTAACAGCTGGAGACATCTTGTTTAGCTGGTGCCGGCCATGTGGTAGACAGCAGGAGCATGTTAATGATTCTTGGCAATTTTTTAATTGACAGCATCAACTCTCAGAGGAAAGCAAAAAATATTTTTTTAAGGTTTACAGACTGTCAAAAAATAACAGTTGTTTAGAATTATTCAGAATTCTAATCATGATTATATAATAGGGCAAACAAAATGTGCAGAATTCCTCATCAGTCCTGACATATCCCTACGGGAAATCCTCAGATATGCCTTTTTTAAACCTTCAGTGAGGTGTAGACCAAGTCAGAGACAGAATTGCTAAACCAAGAACGATGAACTGAGACCAATTATCAATGGTGATTAGCAAAAGTGTTTTACGTACAGCAATGTTCCTGAGACTGCCAAAGAGAACACATCAGCTCAGCTGCTCCAAAACTGTGGAATGGCTAGTAAATTCTACATGCTAACATGTGAATATAACCATTTTAGTTACCCTGTTACATGTTCTCCTAATTCTATGACGCTGTCACCTCTGCTCAGTCTGAGATACCTCAAGGAACAGCACCCACAGCAAATGACTGAGTGAAAATTCATACATTCTTATAAATGCATTAAGAATGTTAAGTGCAGGGGTTGATGGAACTCAGGAAATCTCACAGATGTGCTCCCTCCCCAACTGTGAACTAGTCCAAAGCCTGTCTCACTGCCTAGAGACACAACATGAAACTGGTGCCATCTCTTGGTGCACCAAAGACCAATTTGGATCTGCAAATTGTACTTCCTATCACATTATTCACAAGGCAATTCTACCCTTCACTCCACCCTAGTTATGCATCTGAAAAAATAAATCAAAACAACCAAACTCAAAAGTGTTAACATATTTAATTACGGTTCTAATGAAGCCCACTATAGGGAAAAGGGAAGCTGAGGGCAGACTTTGCTGTCTGAGCAGACTACTAATCAGACTTCCATCATCCAGTGCCACATAAACACGATAAATTATGACTCATAGGCTTTGTGGTGCACATTTCACAGCCTCTGGCATCTAGAAGTCAACCCTAATTGGATTCAGAGATAAGCACACTGGCAGGAGTTGATCAGGATATTCATATGGTTTTGAAATACACTCTGTGAAATAATTATTAATCTATCAGTTCCACATTTCACACATGGGCTGCTGAAACGGAAGACATCCTGACTTAGGAATGCAGCCGAAGAATGCTTTTGTTCCTGCTCAACAACTGCAATGTACAGGTAAGACAGTGTGTAAAGCTTCAATTATACATACACAAATAAACATGCAAGCAGCTATAAAAGCAGACCAAGACAGAGAAAAAATTATACTCTAGTATAGCTATTATGCCATTACCATTGAAGAATTTTACCGTGCCTAATATGGTCATCATCCAAGGGTACTTAGAAAGAAAAAAGGAGACCTGAAGGGCCACAAGTCTTATTTTCTATCATCAAAGTCTGGAGAAACACATGACACAGAACTATCAAAAGCTATCAGATGTTGCCTCAAGAATCAACCATTTGAATAAGGTGGTCTGTAGTATTTATCTTTCAATTTGAGAATGCAATGCCATGTGCTATTTTGCAAATATGGCCACAGTCAAGCCTTCATATGGTTCCTGGATAGTTATCTGCATATATGTTCAACGTCCAGCATAGCAACATCTAGAATTTCTATTGCCCAAGACATCAGAAATCAAGTACACAGTAAGTGCAGTGATGTTGCATACTATTTACTATCATTATCTACATCACTTCTAAATGAAACCAAGAAAACTTGTACTTTAAGCTCTAAATCCAAAATTACTCATATCTGAGGAGCATTTAATGGCAAACTTACTTGGAGACAGAAACGATGTAAACTGGTAAAATATTTCTGAATCTTTTTTACGACCATTGTAACCCACAATACTACCAAGCTCCAGAGGGAAGGTTTTAAGGTGTGCTCCCGTTGCAAGATGATGTAACTGAAGAACATTCTTCACATCGTGGAGATAGCACAAAACCAGAAAATTGGATCGGACACATGCTGCCCATTCTAAAAACAAGAAAAGTAGATTTTTTTTATTCTCCAAGCATTCTTGGTGCTGCTGCTTCAGAGCAACAAACGAGTTTTACATGAAACAGAAAGATCTACAGAAAACCCAGGTAAGCCATAATGTCAATATCCCTAAATTATTTTCAAAAAGTCATATCAACCTGTTGTGATTTTGTAACTGGTTCACAGCAGGAGTGGCTTCTTGTAGCTGTATTCTACAGTGCAAGCAACATACAACTCAATTTTAAACAATTTTGCTCACAGAAACAATAGTATCATAATAAATTAACCCAATAAATCTGGCCTAGCTGCTCATTTAATGGACTTCCTAAAGATATAAAAAATTATGCTGATGCAATATACAGTGTTAGCATTAAAAATGCTTATTCAAGGGTGCACATTTTAACAGCCATTTCAGCAAAACTCCGACTGTAGATCACAGAATTATAAATGGCATATGGAATACATCAGTCATTTTGTTCAAACAGTGTTAATGAATGGTCATGCATATTCCAAGTCTTAAACAGTAGTAGTAGTCCAGAAAGCTAGAGTCAGATCTGGTATCCCATCTGTGACCCAGAGGAAGAAAGAGGACTAACAAGAAACAAGAGTATAAAGGATTAGTCAAGATAAAATCCCTTTAACTAGTAGATCCAGGAGACAGACTCGCTGACGCCCTTCCTGTGGGAGAAATAAAGATGCCTTGCTGAAGTTTCAAGTAGTTTATTCATTTAAGAAGGTAGACAAATGAGTCTTCTTGTTCTAATACATTACATTCAACAGGTCAGTTAATTAAGAAACGTTACAATGTGGGAGGAAAATCTGGGAGATGGAACAACAAGGAGCCAAACCTAAAGCTTAAAGGTTAGTTCCTTATTTTAATTTTTCTGTGAGGGTTTACACGTATCCATCTGCCTACTTAACTGAACAAACTACTTGAAACAAACAAGGCATCTTTACTCCTCTGATAGAGAGGGCATCAGACAGACAAGGAGACACCCAAGTCTTTGATTTTAGCTGAACTGTTAAACAGATCATACTAACATATTCACTGCATGCATAACCTTGCACAACATAACTGTTCAAGTACAGAGGTAATAGCAGTATAAACAAATTCATTTATAGAACATCTACCAGAATGCTGTAGCTCATAAATATACACTGCAGCTTTCTCATTAGCGAAGCAAAAAGTTAAAATCACATGTAATCTAGTTTTATCAGTTCTACATGTACTGAATTTGAACTATTTTGGTCATTTACATTCTAAACAGAAATTTACTTCTCAGGACACAACAAACAAGCAACATACTAACTACAACAGGGAACATATTCAAAAATAACAGCTATGTATACAGCAATCACAGCTTCAGCAAGACGTGCATTAGAAAACAGTTCAGCCTAAGTTGCTCAATGGATTTTGACAGCGCTACTTCTCTTATAAAGCAGTCTGGCAGGAATATGTAGATGAAGAATTAAGGCCTTAAAAACAAACACCATTTTATTTCAACTGTTTTATAGTGCATCTTATACTGGCACTTCCTACAAGTATATCACAACTATGAAACACATTTTTTTTCACACTGAGAAGAATTCAAGAGTGCAGAAATCAAGTCAGTAAACAGCTTATGTCCAAGATATGTGTACGTTATTAGAGTATCCATACCAGAAATATGGGGAGGGGCTAGATGCCGGAGCTAAAAGCACATTCTAAGCACAATGGTTTGACCACTGAGTTTCAGTCCTGGGCTATAGTTTGAGCTACATGGATCTGTCTCATTACCAGACCCCGTATCAAAGAGGTCTTTAAAGCGACAGTTGATAACATTGTTCTGTAAAATCATTGAGTATTCCTACATTGTTAGAAAAAAAAAATACATTTCTGTGGTGCACAGGGATAAAGCCCTTGGTGGTGCTGCGGTAGCGTTGTCGCCTCACAGTAAGACGCTGACCGGTTCGACTCTTAGCTAGAGCGTCTTCTGCGTGGAGACATGCGTGAATGGGCGTACCTTAGTTGAAGGTTGTGCGTTAGGGCTGGCAACTCAGCACGTAAAAATCAACTGCCAATCATTAGTGGACCGGAGTTGCGCTGTGGCGACCCCTAACCGGGAAAAGCCGAAAGACACAACAACAACAACAGGGATGAAGCCCTGAATGCAGCCCATGAGATCCAGGCTTGACTAACAGGCACATCAACTGAGGGAGATAGATGATGACTAATAGTTTGCCACTCAGCTACTCTGTGGAGAGAGGATGGTGAAATGGATGCTGCTTGCTTCTCCATGGCAATAAGTGGAAAGGGGGCACAGCACCTACCACAAATAAATAGGATACAGTGTGCAGGATCCATGGAATTGCTTGGCATCATTAGTATGATGTTGCACTGGAAGGCCTTACTATCTTTTACGGCCCCAAATATCAGATTAGGTCTCGAAAAACCATAAACTTTGAGAATTTGGAGATTGGGGAGGGGGAGCTGCAATAGGTAATAGCAGTGTGGGAGGAGGCAAAAAATATTAAGAATATACATTTCTGGGTAGATAAATTGAAGAGGAACAGGTTAAACAGTCGAAAGAGTTTTAAAGCTGCTAAAGAAAAGTAAATACAATTATGGTGATGGGATCAGCCTTAAACTAGCTATTTTTATAACTTGCCCCTGTTTTTAAGATTACATTTTTACCCATTAGTGCTCATCTCTATTCTCTCAAAAGTGACTTGGTTTAAAAATAGTAGTGTCTCTCTCTAGTATATTTACAATATACTTGTCTTAATTCATAAATTAAATAGGATGTACCATTTGGTTTCAATCTAACATCACTCTGCCGAATTACTGATGAATCGGCATTTGTGAATGCATTTCTATAGTTAGGACTAAGTTACATGGTAATAAAGTGTTTTTTTCTTGAATATCCTTCTGTAACTACCATTTGGTATGTACCTAACAAGGCACATCAAACAACTGGAGCATCTCGAGAGGTTCTACAATAAAAGAATACAGGGTATAAGTAACATGTCCTATGCAGACCACCTCAAGGCCCTATCCCTGTATTCTGTCTCCTACAGAATGTTAAGGGGAGTTCTATGCCTGGCATACAAGGCATTATCAGACCCCACTCTGATGGACCTCCTGCAAAATAGCAAAACAAACAGCACCAGAATTACCCGTTCCAAAGACTTAAATTTTGCCTGTGATATAAATAGGACCTGGTGGACAGACAGGTATGTATCCCCGAGACTACCCCGTCTCTGGAACAGGCTCCTCATCCTTGTGAAGCTGAGTTCCTCCCTAACCCAACTCAAGTGTAACATGGCCAACTGGATGGGGAACAGGAAATTAATCCCTGTTTGGCATTGCATCTCAAATGGTCACAGGCAGCCTGTAAATGGTTCATCTCCCAGGCCCCTGCTTGTAAATGTTTCACCTCCCAAACCTCTGCTTACACTTAAAGGTACCAGAACTTGTCACAGACTTGGAATACGTTGCTAGGCTTAAAAAGGCCCTTCTTGTCGTTAGCCTAGTACACACCTATGACCCAATGAACTACAATTTACTGATAGCAAAATGAGGTAATAAACCTGTCCAGACTGCCATTTAAATGCATTTAACATTCTACTCTACATATACATCTTCCCAGATACTCTCTCATCTTTCCCATTGTCCTGCTGGAATGCCCCTGCGGATTCCCCTTCCACACATTCTGATACTCTAGTTCATAGACTGATGACTTTTCTATAAAGAAATATTTCTACTGAACCAGAAAGCAGCTAGTCCCATAAATGTACTGCCTGTGTCCCAATGTCCCCTCCTCTACTGCAAAGTCATTCTTCATCAAAATGATCTCTTTACATCTTTGTTGCATAATCTTGGGCATTAACACTATCCACATTATGGCTCCTCACTCTCTTCTGCTCTTGAATGAGAACACATGCTCCTGTAATCTCCATTTGTAGCTGTTTCCTTATACACTACCACCCTTCTGATGGCTTTCTTCTGGACACTTTTCAGCAGCCTGATCTCAATCTTCTCAAAAAGCCTCCAGAACTGTACAATGTACTCTGGTATGGACTGATGTGGAACAGTGAAGGCATCACCTTAGTCTCTCTTAAGATACAATCCAATTTACTGTGTGCTACTGCAACTGTTTCTCACTCTGTTCCTGGAAGTACAGTTCATGTGTGATCAACATCCACTGGCTCTCTGACACAAGTTACACTCCCCCAGCAAATACTTTACAAAAGGGATGTGGTATCCCAGGTGTACTAGTATGCATCTTCCCTGTACTGAAACTCAGAAATAAAACTTGCTGGCATGTACATAGTTTTCCAGACTGCCCCTTACTGTTGCAAACTCAGCTGCTAATACCAGATTATTACAAACTACAGAGTATAAAATACTGTGCTTTATCAACCTAGCTTACAATAGAGAATACCACTGCACTACAATAAAGAATGGTAGATTGCTTACAGTTTCAGCAGGAGCTACTGCTTAACCCCCTTTCTTACAAGCTCCTTAATGCTGGACACTGGTCACCTTTAAAGACCAACCTCTTTAATGGGGATTGAATTACACTCTTAGAATACAGAAGGCACTCAGTTAGCCAAACCCACTAACAAATTAGCCCCTCCTGAAAATGTCTTCTCTAAAAATGCACCTTCCAAGAGCTCAACCTGGAATGTAGGTTCCAACAAAGGCTCTTTCAGATCCTCTAGAACCAATGTGTTTTGGAGGGGGATGACTGGGCAGAAATGTGAAGCAGAATGAGAAGAGGACAACAGAGACACCAAGTTATGGTAAGTACATAACTAATAAATCTGATGTTGTCCCTCTCATTCCGCTTCACTGATGGTTCAGAGTCCCCAGCTACATGATTACTTGGGTGACTTCAAGGAAGGATAGGTCAGCGCACAGAGAAGCCAAAGGACGTTCTGCTCCTGGAAACCATATCGAACCTATAATGGGTCACCAAGGTATGGGACTTGGACCAGGCAGCTGCAGCACAAATGTCATCAATAGGAATCCTAGATGAAAAAAAGATGCTGACGCAGCAATGGATCTTGTTGAATGGGCTTTTGGAGGATTAGGCAACTTCAAACTATTTTTCTCATGAAGAAAATAAATGCAACTGGTTATCCACTTTGCTATTGTGACTTTTGATACTGCTTGACCTTTACAACTAGGTCAAAGAGTGACAAACTGCTCTGATTTTCTGAAATGTTACATTTCTACCTTCATAGGACGAAACTGTGAACATCTAAGGAAAGTAACAAGTATTCTCCTTTGTTGGAACAGTTGGGAATAAAAAACACTGGCAAATGAATGCATTGGTTTATATTAGCTGTAGTAGTGGCCTTTGGCATGAATGAGAGATTAGTATGGAGGGAAACCCTATTCTTGTGAAAAATGATGTAGGGAGATTTGAATGAAAAAGCCTGCAATTCAGACACCCATTTCACTAAAGTAATGGCTACAAGTATAGCAGACTTTCAGGATAAATATTTCAAGTCACAATCATTAGCCAGTTTGAAGGGTCACAGCTTATAGAATGACAATCAAATCCCACGGAGGCGTTGGGTCCTTGACTGGAGGTCTAAGAAGAAAAATACCTTTCATAAAAGCTTTACATAACCTGGTTGAGACAACAGATCCTGAAGGAAATCCCAAATGAAAGTTGGATATGGCTGCCAACTGAAGCTTAATGGTCACAAAACTAGAACCTTTCTTAAAGACTCCAGAAAGGACAGAATCGAAGGAACAGGAGCCAAAAAGGGTCAACATGATTATTAGCAACCTAAATAAAAAACCTTTTTTCCATTTACTCATATACCTTTTAAGTAGAGGTCTTTTGAGAACCCAGAATGATCGCTTTGACTGGAGAAAAAACCTCGACCCTCTAGCAATCATAGGAACTGGAGAAACCATGCCATTAACTTGAGTGTGGGGAGAGGAGTCCTAGTGGTGGTTGAGAGAGGATGTCTGGTTTGGGTTCCAGTACCCATGGAGGATGTTTGAGGTGAGACCAGAGAAAGGGGGACCACACCTGATGAGGCCGAAAGGGGGAAATGAGGATCGATCTGCTCTTCAAGCATTTGGCTTTCTGGAGAAATTTTGGAATTAGAGGAAGAGGAGGATAGGCATAAAGGAGACTGGGGTGCCAATCTTGGACCACAGCGTCCCTTGAGGAACTCCCTGAAGGAGTTATCAGAGCAAAGTAACTGATGAATTTGTTGTTATGAGGGAACACAATGAGGGCGCAGCAGGGGAGACCCCATCGGTCGAATATCTTGGTTGCTAGTGCCCGACTGAGGGACCACTCGTGGGCATCAGAATAGATCTACTGACCCTGCCTGCTAACACGCTGGATTTTCCCAGTACATGTGTTGCTAGTAGAAAGCGATTTGGAGAGATCGCTCATTCCCAAACCCTCATAGCCTCTCTGCAGAGAAGGTATGAACAGGTTCCTCCTTGCTTGTTGATGTGCCAGACTACTGACATGTCTGTGTGCCCAGCAATGGTCCTTAGAGGTAGAGCTTCCTGAAAGGCTTGCAATGATAAGAGGACAGCTCTCATCTCAACGACATTAATATGAAAACTAGTCTCTACCGGAATCCACGTGCCTTGTACCATCTTCCCTTGGAAATGCCCCACCCCCCTAAGATGGGAAGCATCCGTGGTCACAGTGGCTGTTGGGGGGGGGGGGGTGAAAGGTCTGCAGACCATCAGATCTGAGCAAATCCACCACTGTAGACGAGAACTGCAAATGTATGTCAATCTGATAGGAACTGATATAGAAATGACCATTGAGCAGACAATGTCCGTTGAAGAATGCGTATCCAGTACCTGGCTAGAGGAACCAAAAGTATAGCAGCTGCCATGGACCCCCGGGCTTCTAGAATCGATCTGGCAGAAGGAGATGGATGAGACAGAATGGCATAAACTTGGAGTTTCAAGGTGTTGATGCGGTGCTGAGGCAAAGAAGCTATTTGGGTAATGGTGTTCAGCCGGACTCCAATGAACTCCAAAGTTTGAACCGACTGTGGTAGTGACTTGCCTAAGTTTATGATAATGCCAAGGAAGTGGGACAACTGGTAAAGATGGTCTCCAGCCTGAGAAAATTGATGCTGAGTGGGGGCAGTCAGGAGCCAATCGTCTAAACATGGGAATACCTGAAACCTTTGCAGCCGGAGATGAGCTGCAACCACTGCCATGCACTTGGTAAACACTCAGGGGGGCTGTAGTGAGACAAAAGGAAGGGCTCTGAAATGGAAGTGATTGGCTCCCAGGCAGAAGCGCAGATGACTTCTGGAGCACCTGTCTATTTTTATGTGATAATGTGTATCCTTGAAGTCCACAGAGCACAACCAATCATCTTTCGTTAGCAACGGGAACATGGACTGAAGCATTACCACCTGGAGTGCGACTTTCTTCACATAAATGTTGAGATTGCTTAGGTCCAAGACAGGCTGTAGGTCCCCTGTCTTTTTTGGCACCAAAAAGAAACAGGAGTAGGTTCCAGACCCTCTCTGTCTTTTGGAACCTTAGCAGGAGGCTGTAAAGATGCCCTGAACTGCTTGTGATGCCGTTTTAGCCTCAGTGCCAAACGTTTCTTTAGTGGGGAGTTGGGACACTGGTGAAGATGGAGGGGCAGGCATAAGGCCCTTCAAAATCAATTTATTCTTCCTTTCCTGGATGGCTCTTGGATTAAACCCTTCACAGATGCTACGAGGGGAATCCAGGTGAGCTGGCCCTAAACAATAAACATATCTATCATGTGTTTCCGAGTGTGGAATTTTTCTCTCACACTTGGCGCACCTTTTAAAACCCATAGGCTTATCCATGATGTAGGAGAGAGAGAGATAGATATAAATCTACTACTATAGTTATAAAAATACAGAAGGAGAGAGAAAGAAGGGCCAAAGCCCAGAAAGGGAAAAGGAGGTTAAGAAAAGCTAGAGAGAGCCCTAATGCACCTTGAGAAGCTGAAAGGGTAGGGAGGAAGTCTAAATACACCTAATATTGAGAAGAATATAGAGTATGGAGCATTTCTGGCCGGCCCTCCACTGAAAATTGGCTCGTTCCAAGTCAGACTTTCCCAGTTAAATAAATAAATAAAAATAAAAATCTTAATAAAAAGGAAAAAGGTTATGAAAAATAACATTTAACTGCTCTGGTAACTATGTCTGGATGCACTGGAGGCAAACAGGATCTGAGGAGGTTGGTCTAGAGGCAGAGGACTGTGGATAAGGAAGGAACTCGAGCTTAGAAGCTGAAGTCTGTGGAAGGCAGCCGAGTCGGATCCATAACCCATCAGTAAAGCAGAATGAGTACATCAGATCAAGTAGTTACAACTGGGGAACCCAATATTAATTTTTGCAGTACAGCAGAGGTTCATCTCTCTGATGTATTACTAGCTACACAAAAAAAAAAATGCAGGATTGCAATGTTTTACAGCTCTGAAATTTGTTTGTGTTAACACTTGGTGTATTAACTGCTGCTATAGGGTGGTTGCTGGGCATGCTGCATTATGAAAAAGTAGTTATGTCCTTACCATAACGTTACATGTTTGTTGTCCTTTATCCCACCTTCCTTCTTTCGGGTTGGGCTCGGAGCCGATCTCTGCTCCGACTCGGCCACTTCTAAAGCTCGAAGAGTCCTTACTGGCTTGAGGCTAGCCCCTTTTCCCAGCATGCATAGCGGTAGCTACCCAGATCTCGTTTGTGACAACTAACCACTAGATATAGAAACAATAAATTACCAAATAAAGGCGGTAACCAAACAATACTGCTTCCTTGTACCGAAAACAACATAACAATGGTGACAACGACTACACCAACAGCTGAAAAGCAAAGGGAACTCAGCCAAAAAGGGAATTCCTCTCAATCATCCAGGATGGGGGAAGGAGGGAGGGACGCAAGAAGGAAGGCAAGATAAAGGACAACAAACATGGAACGTTATGGTAAGAACATAACTTCTTAATGTTATGTTGTCTATCTCGCCTTCCTTCTTTCTGGTTGGGACAGCGTTTCCAGCACCTAAATCCTGGGTGGCTCACTGGAAAAGAGATTTCAGAACCGTGGAACCAAAAGATGCCCTGTTGTGAGAGGCCATGTCCACTTTGTAATGATTAATGAAGGTATGGGGAGTAGCCCATGTTGCTGCCGCACAAACAGTATCTAATGGAAGTTTGGCTTGAAAAGCTATGGAGGTAGCCAAGGACCTAGTAGAGTGTCCCCTTACCTTTCCTAGGAAAGACACATTCAGAGACTCATAAGCATAAGTAATAGTATTGGACAGCCATTTTGAGAAAGTCACTTTGGAAACTGGTGAACCTTGCTTACTCTGTGAGAAGGATGGGTTGCCAACTGGCTCACTGACAGAACCCACACTGTAAAAGTTGCAGACTCCAAATCTGACCTCAAAGCAGTGACAAGTGGAGTACCACAGGGTTCCGTCCTGGGACCTCTCCTGTTTGGTATCTACTTCTCTGAAGTACAGGCTAACACAGAAAGCCTCTGGCTAACAAAGTTTGCAGATGACTGCAAACTAGGAGCCATAGTCAAGTCCCCCAAATGATGTGGACATCCTACAGAAGGGCCTCACTGAGACAGATGCCTGGTGTCACAGCCATGGCGTCAAGCTCAGTGCCAAAAGGTGCAGTGTTATCCCCTTTGGTAAAAACTCTGTACCCATGAACTACCACATAGGCAGCAATCTAGTTACCACCGAATGCGTGATAAGAGACCTTGGGACTCAGGTGGACAGTAGTCTCTCCTTTGATAATCACATCGCCACCAGTAGTCAGGAAGTCCTTCTACATGGCACACCTCATCATAAAAGGGTTCTCATCCAGGTAAAAAAAGAGGTCATTGTTCCCCTCTACTCGTCACTCATTAGACCCATTATAGAGTACAATGCCCCTTTTGGAATGCACCTCACAAGACATCTGCAGCAGCTGGAAAGGCCACAGAAGTACCTCACAAAGAGGATTACTGGCCTCAAACAAATGTCCTACACTGACCACCTCAAGAGACTCCAGCTTTACTCCGTAGCATATCGCCTACTCCGAGGTGATCTCTGCCTAACATATAAAGCTATGTCAAACCCAGAGCTGTTGGACATGCTACACCTAAAGAAATCCCAATCCCTCCGAGCTACATGCTCTAGGGACCTAAACCTTGTCACCACAATAAACAGGACACACTGGAGGGATAGATTCCCGTCCCAGAGACTTCCTATACTCTGGAACAAGCTACCCATCTATGTCAAGCAAAGTTCTTCATTAGCACTCTTCAAGAAAAATCTTGATGAGTGGATGGGAAATAGGAAATACACCCCAGGGATCACTTCTGTGTCTCTGCTAGACAGTGGCACAGAAAAATAAGTTTCTTGGGTGGCGTAAGCTATGGAACCTTGCTGGCTAGGCTTACGTAGGCCCTTGGGCAGATAGCCTAGCACATACCTATGAACCTATTTGATTTTCTGATGTCCTTGGTTCTTTGAAGATAAAATCGTAACTGCCTGTGGACATCCAATTGATGAAGCTTATACTCTGCCTTGTTGCCATAATTTGGCAAGAATACAGGGAGTTCAATTGACTGATTCAAATTATACTCTGAACAGACTTTTGGCAAAAAGGAAGGATTTGTTCTAAGAGATGCTCTATCCTTGTGAAAAATCACATAAGGCGGGCAAGATGGAAAGTGCCTGTAACTCGGAAACCTGCCTAGCTGATATAATTGCAATCAGGAAGAGGGTCTTCCATGATAAGAATTTTGGAGGACAAGAAGCAGCTAGTTCAAAGGGAGGGAGAATGAGGGCCGCTAGTACTAAATTTAAATCCCAAGAATGGAGAAGTTCTCGGATCGGAGGCCTTAATAGGGTAGCACCTTTCAAAAAGGCCCTACCTAGCTTGTGGGACATGATGTTAGAACCTAGAAAGCCCACATGAAAACTGGAAATAGCAGCCAGTTGAACTCGAATCGTTAGCAGCCGCTGCTCCTTTCTCAAAGGTTTCGGCCAGGAAGTCCAAAATGTTTAAAATTGGTGCTGTAAAGGGATCAATGTCATTTTGCTCAGCCCAGATAGAGAACCTCTTCCATTTACTAGCTTAAAGTTTCCTAGTAGTTGGTTTGTGAGAAGAGACTAGAATATGTTGAACCATAGGCGAGATATCTGGAAGCCTGGCTAGGACTAGAAGTGGAGAAACCAAGCTGTCAGCTTGACAGTTTGAATGGAGGGATGAAGAGCATCTGACTGATGTCAGGAAATCTGGAACCGGGTCCAGAATCCAAGGCTCCTCTTGCAGGTAATGCCAAAGGAACGGGAACCATATTTGACGATGCCAGTAAGGGGCAATGAGGATCAGCTTGCAACTCAACAACTTTGCTTTCTGAAGAACTTTTGGAATGGAAAGGCGTGAAGAATCCAGGGGGGGGGCAATCGTGGATAAGTGCATCTCTGGGTGACTGTCCCGGTGGGGGAACTAGGGCAAAGTAACTGCTGCATTTGTTGCTTAGATGTGAGGCAAAAAGATCGCAGTATGGCTGGCCCCATCTGCGGAAGATCATACCCGCCACATCTTGTTTCAGAGACCACTCGTGGGGCATGAGAATTGCCCTGCTGAGCTTGTCCGCTATCACATTTGACTTCCCCATTGCCGTACTTGAAGGGCCTCCCAAAACAAGGGGTAAGATTTGGTTCCACCCTGTTTGTTGATGTACCACACCACTGACATGTTGCCCGTCTGAATTGCTATATAGCCCAAAGGAAGAGAGTCGTCAAGTGCTTGCAATGCTAATAACACTGCTCTCATCTCCAGGACATTGAATGTGCAAATGGTACTTGTGAGGTTGCCAAGTTCCATGGACTGTGTCCCAGATAATGCCCCCCCCCCCTCACCATCTGGGAAGCTTCCATGGTCACTGTGGCTACCAGATGAGGGGCTACAAAGGGTCTGCCTAGAGTGACTCGGGGAGAGTGGAGCCACCACTGTAGATCTTTTTTGCAAGCATCCATGACCAAGATCATGTGTGACATTGGTAGATCCTGATATGACCACTGAGTGAAAAAGAGCCACTGCAAAATCCTCATATGGTAACGAGCTAACAGGACTAGAGTAATGGCAGCCGCCATCAAGCTCAAGACCTTTAGTACTAACCGTGCCTGAACCTTTGACTTTGACAAGAGGAGAGACACAGACGTTGAATGGTAAGCAACCTTTCCTGTGGGAGCTTGGCTTTCATGCCTCTTGTATTTAGTTGAGCACCTATGAAAGTAATACACTGAGAGGGCAACAAGGCAGATTTTTCATAATTTATTGTGATTCCTAGACGCGCACAAGTGTGAATCGTGTGGTTCCTAGCCCTTAAGAGATGATGCTCGGTGGTGGCAGTGAGGAGCCAGTCATCTAGATAAGGAAACACCTGGAATCCCAAATGTCTCAGGTGAGCAGTCACTACTGCCATGCATTTAGTGAACACTCTGGGGGCTGTAGTGAGACCAAAGGGCAGAGCTCTGACTGGTAATGACTGGCTCCCAGCCAGAAGCGTAAATGTCTCCTGGACTGCCTGTCCATTTTTATATGGTAGTACACATCCTGGAGATCGATAGAGCACATCCAATTGTCCTGACCCAAAAAGGGTAGAATGGACTGCAGTGCAACCATCCGGAACTTGGTCTTCTTGACTGACCTGTTTAACTTGCTGAGAGATCCAGGATACGTCTCCAGACCTCTGTCTTTTTTGGAACTAAAAAGAACCTTGAGTAAGTTCTGGATTCAATCTGGTCTGCGGGGACTTCCTAAATGGCTTTTTTTTTGCAGCAAACGTTTTACTTCCAAGGCTGCTTGATCCCGAAGATTGGGTGGAACATCTGAGATTGATCATTTTTGACTTCTTGGGGGTGTTTGGGAGAAGGGAATTTTGTAACCCCTGGATATTATGCACCGTACCCAAGCGTCTTATGTTATATCTTGCCAGGCTTTTGGGTACAGTGATATTCTGCCCCTGACTGCCATGCAATCCCTTCAGGAATTCTGAAAGGGCCTGGCAAAGAATATATCCCTTTCGCCCTGTTGTGAAAACCCCCCCTGCCACAAGGTCGGTGTCTCCCGTTATTTCCCCCTCTGCTCCGGGGGAATTATCTCCACGAGTGTCCGGCGAAGCTCCCTGGGATTTACAGAACCACATTTTACCACTCTTTTGCCCTTTAGGATAAGGCCTGGATGGAGTGGAAAAATGGACTCCTACTGCAGAGTTTTGCCATCTCGTTCACTCCTAGTAAGAGTTTCTCTAACTTGTGGCCTGAACAAGGCCGAGCTGCCAAAGGGGGTGTTCATAAAGGAGGAATTGAAGGGCTCCGCAAATTGACAAAGGTGCATGCAGGAGCGTCTGCGAAGAGCAACTCCTGTGCCTGCAGCCCTACTCGCTCCATCTGCTGCGTAAGAAATAAGGCGCATGGAGAAGTTAACAATGGAGGTTAGGGTTGCTAGCTGGTTAGCCGACTTGGAAGCCACTCCCTCAGCTAAAGGATACTGGAGGGTATCTCCCAGCTCTTTAAGGAGATCCCTCTGAAGTCTTGTGAAATGTGTCAAATAGTTCAGCGACTGAAGAGTACAGGCCGCTGAAGAGAAAACATGCTTCCCATGGCTCTAGGCTCCTTGTTTGGTGGATGGATAGAAGAGGAAGTCTCCGCGAGTTCCTTCTTGGTGGCTGCTGCCACCACCGTAGTATCAACTGGCATGACTTTAAAGAGAAATGTCTTGTCCTCTGGTGCGCTAATGAACTTGTTAGGCCTTCTCGGAACGGGCTCCATGGTCTCTGGAGCACTCCATGCTTTTTGACTCACTACAGAAAAAAGTGGGTCGAAAGGTGGAGACACCCAGGAGGTGGAGGTTTGGGAAGCAAACACGTCCAGGTACACGGACACATCCTCAGAAAGGGCAAGGGAATTCCAGTTTCCCCTCTGCCTAAGGATCTCCAGGATGTCTGAGAATGAGAGATCCTCAGAGGAGGACCGTGGGAACCCTTCCTAGTCATCGAAGTCCGTGTCAGAAGTGACTGACTCAGGGGAGTCCACATGCTTCCTCTTGCATCTTTTCTTCCTGGGAACCTCCTCTGAGGCATACTCAGGAGAGGTCTCGGAAGAAGAGGGGTCGCCCTGTGGGGCGTTCTGGGGCATCGGTTCCCTACGCTTGGGATGGAGCGGAGGATCCGAGGCAGATACTCGTATCGATGGGGACAGAACCAATGGAGCCGAGGGTGGAGTGGTCTCAGTAGACAGTACACTCCATCACCTCATATGCACAGCGTTGTGGAACAGAGGGAGGCTCTGGCTCCGAGGAGCCTGGAGACCTCCTCCGCACTGAAGGTGATGGCTCCGAGGCAGATGTGGGAGCCAAACTCACCTGCGCCAAGGCTCCAAGGAGGAGAGCAGAGTTGGACAAGGGTCTGATGCCACTTCCCCCCTTGGAGCAGACGAGAGAGTTTTGGCACCCAGACCCCTCAACAGGGCAGATTACCGAGGAGGTTGGAGCGGATGTCGGAACCGACAAGGCAAGGGTTGTCGGAACAGACTATTCCACCACTACTACTTCCATGCACTCCGGCTCCGAACTGGATGCAGTCAGAGGAGGAATAGAGAGAGGAACTGGTTCGGACAATGGCGCCACTTCCTTCTGGGCTGGGCTCGACAACAATGTAGCAAATACTGGTGATTTGAGCAGCCCCTTCACCACTCTCCACATCATCTGATAAACTCCTGTATGATCGAGAGGAGTGGGCAGAGGACCGGTGACTACCCGCCACTGAGTACAACAGTGGAGACTGAGGCACAGATCTCATCGGGTCAAGCGAAGGGGATATCGATCTCTTTTGGGTCCGGGATGGTTCTGAAGACACTGATGGAGCCACCAGAGAAAAAGACTCCTCGGAGCCAAGAATCCACTACGAAGGTTCTGAAGATTTGGGTCTAGACTTTGTCGGCAATGAAGGTGGAGCCGACGAAGATGCCAGTTTGTCACTGGGTTTTTTTGAGGGCTGCGTCTCCGATGCTACTTCAACCTGGAGTTTTAATAACCCTCTCAAAATAAGTTTGTTGTGCCTCTCCTGCAAAATCCTTGTGCTAAAGGCATGGCAAACAGAGCACGAGTCCTGCAGGTGGACCAGCCCTAGACAATGCACACAACTTGTGTCCGTCCGTAAGGGACATTTTCTGGCAACACGAGTCACATTTCTTGAACCCTGACTGCTTGGGTATTTCTTTAGACATTATAAACACCACAAAGGACAGGACTAACAACTTGGAGAGTGTTTTTTTTTTTTTTTTTTTTTTTAAGAAAAGGGAGGAAGAAGGGGGGGGTAACCTCTAAGTTAAACGGCTACTGCTCCCAAAGGGAGAAGGCCTCTAACTAAAATGGCTTTTCCCTAAGTAGCAAGGAGGGATCCCAGTAAAAGAGAACAACCCTCAAGAAAAACAGGCCACCGACAACAACACATAGGTAAGGCCTGAGAGAAAACGACAGCCTAACAGCAGCAAAAAAAAAAAAAAAAAAAAAAAACAGCAACGAGAATAGGAGTGATATAGAAGGAATAATCACTAAACTCTAAAGAAATTTAGCCTTAAACAATAAGAATTTTTATAGAAAAATGTCACTACTTAGCCTGAGCCAGCAGAAGACAATCTCAATGCTGCAAGCGGCAAACAAGATCTGGGTAGCTACCGCTAAGCATACTGGGATAAGGGGCTAGCCTCGAGCCAGTAAGGACTCTTCGAGCTTTAGAAGTGGCCGAGTCGGAGCAGAGATTGGCTCTGAACCCAACCAGAAAGAAGGAAGGCGAGATGGACAACATAACATACATAATTATATCACATTTAGAAGGTACATAACAGAGGATTACAAGTGGGTGGCTGAGGCTAACTGACTTATTGTGTACGAGACATGGATGCCAAGAAATTCATCTTGACAGCACAGCTCAATAGGTGAAACTTGGCATCCATTTCGAGAATAGAAGTCGATTAGCATCAGTGACCCAAACATAATTCTTTGTAATGCATGGAGCTTTACCTGCTCCATGTAGTACAAGTTTCAGGAAAAAAGAAAAAAAACGCATTGTGTTTTGCTGGATTTCAGACTCAAAGCACTCAGCAAGCACCGTCAGAAAGCTACTGTAACCCAGTCCTTTTTTACGTTTACACTCGCCTTCCAAGCCTCTCAACTGTCAAATTTTTTTGCAGAATGTCCAGATCTTTGCCTCATATGTTTGGTCTGTTCCTCAAAGTCTGTGGTTTTCGGACAAATTACTGAGGACTATAAAGACACTAAATTACATGCATTTAGGTTTCAGACTTTGTATTCTTCAGAAAATACAGGTGAACACACATCCTGTTATTCTAGTAATGTTCCAAATTTGTAACAGGAAGTCAGGACACGTTAATGTCAAACAGCAGGCAGAAACAAATCTTTTACCCTGCCTCTGTGTTTTGCTCGTCAGTATCGGTAGATTTTACTGCATAGCCTGAGACTTGACTTTAGCAACTTAAGCAGGGGATGCTTAACATTTTGTTAAGGTCGTGTTTCGTGCCACTCTAGCACTTAACTGATTTGTCTTTTTCCGAATATCGGAGGGTAATCAACATGCTCCGAGCATTACAAAAGTTATGTTCTTTGAAAGCTGTTATGATTGGGTCTCACATCAGAATAATGCATTCCTCACTTATCTTTTCACAGATTCCAGAGCATATTCACTGAGCTCCATGTACTACATTATCTTGCACATAGAGCCAACCATAGCTCTCAACCTCTTAGTGCAAGAAATCTGGACAAAGCCTGACAAAATGGGGAGACAAAGGCCCCAAAATAGGGACAGATTTTAAATATCGCGCTTATAAATGTAGAAAACTGCTAGAGTAACAGGATTTGTGTAAACATACATTTTCTGAAGGATTTCAAGTCTGAAACTCAAATGAATGTCATTATTTAGTGACTTCAATCATCAGGTTATCCCAATGATTTGCCAAAAAACCACAACTTTTTATGAGGAACAGACCAAAAATATGATGCAAAAATCTGGACAGCTGAGAGGTACAGTGCCAAGATAAATCAATAACAAGTGACAAATTAGTTTGGTGTTTATAAAAGCAGCAGATATGAAGAATTTTGCTGCCTTAAAGCTTGTAATTCAGCTCTTTCATTATACCTATGTAGACAGTGTGATGCTGTATTCCTAAGAGATCCTGTTTCCAAATCAGCGGTGAGGTGTCTCTCATAACTAAATGAAGAACACCCCAGAGAGTCAGTGGACCCCTGCTTGGACACTGCTGTAATAAGGCAATGATTTCATACTTAGCCATTAAAATAAGCTGAACACATGGAGTAACTTACTGAGGAATTTGTGACATTAGGAAAACTGCTCAATATTTCTAATTAAAACTTGACTCCCGGTGAAACTAAAATGCTATTAATATAATGCTGTCAAATTATTTCATTGCAGACATCGTGGACGACTACAAAAGTAGTATAATGCTTAAATTTGATTCCTTACTTTTAATATACAAGGAGGTTGTAATTTAAAGTCTGGTAGCAGCATACTCTGGTAGACCTGGTAGCTGGGAATGTGCCCCTAGAAGCATGCAGGCACCATCAATGAGCACACGGTGGCCTGTTACTTCAGAAGTAGTCAGCATGGCTGCTGAAAGTTTATCAGGATTAGCCTGACAAGTTATGTAGGTTCTTTTACTCTGATATTCACATCAACATTTATTTCTGTGATTATGTGATGTTAGGTCATGGTAATACTTCAGACTGTATACCCATGCTACTGGCCAGCAAATAATAAATGGTATTTGTGAGCTAAAGTGCTCATTTGTACCTGAACATCACCACACTGCTCTAACTCAAAATAAGTTAACTGGCCACTTCCCTCATTAGCAAATTTACTGGTATATTGCAGATCAGTACAGTATATGAATCTTCTGACCGTTGCTCTTCTGTTTCTATTATTCATACTAACACCTGTGCACATTATTCATGCAAAGGGTGCTAACAGGCCCATTCCACATTTGCAGACTGCTGTAGGCCATCTTTAAATCATTAGGTGTCAGTGGTTCAACAGTTAGCAAAGGTAACTTAGGTGCTGTAAGACCAAAAGGTTGTAGGCTTTAGTCCCACACCAGGTCTTTAGTCTCATCTTTCTAGAACAGACACTGTAGTGCAACATAATGGGAGCACTGAACTCATGCAGTGCTATTCTTTGGATGACGCGTTTGAGGTCTAATCTGCCTCAAATGGTGTTAGTACAGGTGGATGTAAAGGGTCCCACAGCACTTGCTGAAAAGAGAGAGTAGAGGTCGCATTTCTCGTTTTCAGTTATATAATCATTCTTAATCAGCTATGCAATAACATTAAAATACGTATAACAAAAGGCAGTATACTTTCCTCTTTTTAAGATGGTCTTTTCTAGCAAAACTTCCCCTAGTCATTATAAATACCACCTCAAGTCTGCCTTGCAGTGTAATGAGCCCAGTCAAAACCATGCTGAATTTAAGCCTGAATGTTAGCACTGCTGGTACAATTAACTGCAGCATTATCTGCCTGGGTAGGATTATATCAGTTACGGAAAAGGATCACTATATTCCACGCACAAGTCCCTATTAACTATAAGTAAAACCCACAACTGTACTGGTCTGTTCTTGTACTCAATTTAGGTGTCCAAAATCTGAAATTCTACCCTACCACCACTGCACAACAAAGATGATCTATATACAGGTTAAAAAATGTGCTAAAACAACACCTCAAAAAAATACTTGTCTCTGCTGTTGCACCTTCCCAGGCTGGACTACACAGACCCTTACACAACTACATTACCCCTATATACCTCAACAAAAATTCTCAATGGAAGTGTCCTACATTCCTCTTTCTGTCCTTATTGCTACTTCCGTCTCTACTCATCCCCCTGACAAGTTTTTCCCCTCAGCAAAATTGCATCTCATAGTCACTACCTTTGACACCTGCCTCAACTTCTCTACAACTTTCTTTTTTCTATATCACCTAACAAATATGCACACTACACCTCTACTCTCCATTTTATCCTCATCACCTCAGGTTTCGACTTGTATCTCACACAACTTACTCACTCTCTCATTTCTCCTACCCTTTCATGTAAATTTTAATTGGTCTTGCATTAGTATGTAATGACTAATTTACTGATTACAGATCTTCTCTAGTATAGCTGCTTTTGGGTTATTATGCCACCATACCACAACTTTAAGCTTTGCATTTTTCTCTATTGCATAAAACTGCCCATTTTGTAACAGGTGCTTTCCTTCCCAGGCATTCACCGAAAAGGGGTTACCAGAGCCCAGTCAGACTACTTCGCTCAAAGGCAATAAACAAACAGGATAAATAGCCAGCACCTTTGCCTGCTATTATTTATATTTTACTATTACTGGTTAGCAACATGTAGTTGTTAATATTCTCTTAACTGTTCATGTCTTATAGTGCTCTTTAGCAGGGTACATAACACAGCATTGATGTTTTTATTTTACCATCTCTTCTCCAGTCTTCATATATCTCCTATACATCAATCAAATTATCCACCTAGCAGTACTCCCTTGTTGGAAGTGCCATTGTGTTACTGACTGCTTTATTTTGTTCTTGAAACTTTCTTTACTAACTCTAACCTATTTCTATTTTTAATGTATTCACAGTCTGCTATATTATGTCCTGAAATCCTGTTCTCTACTTGATGTAACCCATTTTCCTCTTTTTGGTGTGTGTGTGTGTGTGTGTGTGTGTGTGTGTGTGTGTGTGTGTACAATCTACTACACTCTGGAGAATGTCCGTTTCAAATAAACATTCATTGTTTGCTTCAACTGCAGCAAAAGCTCAACTATGGAGCAACATCATAGCTGGTAACAAGGAAACAGTCTTTTACCCTCAAGGCTGAGTGACCTTGAAGTTAAATATGGTGGAAGCTTAACTACCCCTCAGAAAAATTCAATTTTTAATATCACTTACTGCAGCAATAACTTTTTCTTTTTATATCTTTTTTTTTTTTTCAAATTAAGAGGTGCAACGTTTTTGCCCAAGATTCACTTACATCGACCCACTTCATTCCTGAAAAATTTCACTGGAAACACTATTTAATTTTCCCCACTGCTAAATGTAACTAATTACCTCATGCAACTCCAACTGTCCTCCAACTCAGATGTGTGTTCCATATCCCAGGGGGAACAAAAACGCATCAAGTCAATCACGCTTAATTTCAGCCATTCTTCTTGCAACCAGTTTAATTTCTTGATAAATGGCTGAGCCAAGCCAATCCTAAATGTTTATTTTTAAGTTTGCTCCCCCAGGCAATTACACCTTTAATTATTTTAGTCTTCTCTCACAGAGCTAAACACCTTTATCATCCTACTTTTCTTCCTCTTTCAGAGCCATATACATATATATATATATATATATATATATATATATATATATATATGCAATTTTCTTCTGAAATATTCATTAAACTACTGTTGTCCTGTCTGCACATCTGCCTTTGGCAAGCATCAAACCTTCAGTCTTTTATTTTGTCTCTTTGTAAAAAGGTTTGCTTCTGTCAGCTTACAGGCCTGTAATATTATCTAGATAGACATTTCTGCAATTTATTATGTTCTGCTCCAAAGGAAAGTTGCTTCTTTTTATTCTTAGCTTTTTTTCCTCAGTAAAAATGTCATTACTCTATGTATTCTCCACATTTCAATCACATCACTCTTGTTTACTGCAATGTAAACAGTTAATCCCTCAAATATAATAATTTATTTACTTCAGCATTTAGTAAGCAGCTTCTCCTCAAACATAGTATTTGTATTTCCTGCAATGAGCTATTCTCAAGTAAAAAAATATTCATTCTCTTGGACTTTCATGTCATTAAAAAATAATTATTCATTCTCCAAACTTGCATGGCATATATGAAAGGTTTGTACTTACCATGACAACAGAGTAGTGCTGCCTTTTTCTGTCTGTCTCAACACATGGTTATATCCGATAAAAACAGATCAGAGGTTGGCTCCAAGGCTGAGGAGCCTCTCCCACAATACAACATGAACCTTACTATCTTCAGATTGAGTTTGCCCCCCAAGTATATTGCTGATTACCAACTATAAGATGAAGAAAATACTGCATATTTGACAGAATACTATAACTACATAGAGCAACCAGAAAGAGTTGCATCCAAGAAAGGCTCCAGAAGGGTCCAGTGTAGTCCAGAAGGAGCCATAAATAGTGACAATTTGGACGGCAAATGGAGGACAGGGATGTGGAATTGCATGGAAGAAGATAAAAATCTATCTTTATGGCAAGTACATAACTTTCTTATCTGATGATGTCATTTCCATCCACTTCAACACATGTCAGAGTCCCCAGCTAGAATAACCCTGGGAAGCACTATGGAAGGATATTCTAAAGAACGGTAGAACCCAAAGCAACTCTGGACCTGGACTGCAAGTCAAGCTTGTAATGACAGATAAATGTATGAACTGTCAATCATGTAATTGCTGCTCAGATATCATCTATGGGAACACGACTGAAAAAGGCTGTCGATGCTGCAGTTGCTCTGGAAGAATGTGCCTTTGGTTTAGAGGGCAGTGACAAATCCTTAGCCCTGTAAACAAAGGCAATACATTTCTATAGCCACCTCAAAAGGGTAACCTTAGTCATGATGGCAGAGCCGGATAGTAGTCAAATGGGGCCCTAGGCAGGATAACAGACCCCCCTGCACATACGCGCGTACACACACAAACATAGCAACCCCCCCCCCTCACAGCAACTCCTCTGCAGCCATTCCAGTGTTCCATTACTTAGTTATTTATCCCCAATTACCATAAAAACTGTTCAAACCTGTCAGCGTGCACACCATTTTCTTCTCTGCTTCTACGATTACAGATATTTAGATTTAATTTAAAACTTTTATTTCACATTTTATAGTACAAACACTGATAGTCATTTGATAAACAAAGCAATACAGTCTCACACTGAAAACAAACCTAGCATGAACAGTAAACTTCTCTACCCCTGAAACATTCACGGAAACAGCACTGAAACCCACATTCAAAGAAAACACATCTTGGCCAGTGGGAGATTAAGTTTACCTTTGAGCTGTTTTGAAACAATACACCCCTAGCACACATTTTAGGACCATGCATACATGCATGTGTTCTTTAATTCACCTTCCTTATTGTATTAAACTATTTTCCTTGTATAATACATCACCACTTGTTAAAGTGTGTTTTAAATTTGTTAAAAAATTTGACTTGGCCCACAAGGTGCCATACACAATAATAAAAAATAAAAAAACGGACGGCAAACAAAAGTAAAAAGGTGTCGTTTATTCCAACTTGATGTTAACTTAAATAACTTAGTGCTTTTGCCTTAAAATACATCCAGACTTCTTCAGAAAGCACCAAGTTATTTAAGTTAACATCAAGTTGGAATAAACGACACCTTTTTACTTTTGGTTGCGGTCCGTTTGTTTTTTACTTTTTGTTTTAAATTTGCAGTTTAACATTTTTATAGAAAGCAATGAAACAAAACTCATGCACCAATAATGACAAAACTGCCCATTTCAGAACATTTCAACCATAAAAGTTCACTCAAACGTCTGTCATTACAATCCACCATTATCAGTCAATATACACGATCTCTGCACAAGTAAAAATTAACTGAACAAGTCCACATCACAGAGATGTAACTAATGAAGAGGTTGCTCCTGGCAAACTATTTTTAGTGTTTCATCTACAAATTGCCTATGTTACATTTTAAAAAAATGATAAGCTGGTAATATTGCAATAGGGAATGGATAGCAAATCAACAGCTTTATAGTTACTAGGCATCTCATCCATAGGAGGACACACTCAGGACTGCAGCAGCCAAAGGGATATATGCAAATTACCCCTTAAGGACATCAAGTGTTTCAGCTAAATGGCTTCTAAATGTCCATGACGTTTTAAGTCTTTATGGACAGATTCAGGCCAACAAAGTCAAACTCCACTAACTGTGGACATGCACATTTTGGCCTTATGACCTTGTCAGCACAGCATAAACTGTTTGGCTATACCCTAGAAACACAGGGTCTTTAAACCCCAGTGATGTCCATGTCCACAAACTTATAAAAATAATGCTAATAAATAGATATGAAAAAAATAAAACTCCTAGCCAACAGATTTTAATTTTAGAATGAAGGGCATACATTTATTTTTTTGGCTTGGATGCTGTGAGACAAGATGTAAGAGTGGACCATGGAAATTTAGGTTACAAGATAAAGAATTATTTTGTCAGATTAAATTATTTGCCATTGGACTTAATGACACTATTTCCATTTCACAGATTTTAAAATTAAAATCTGTTGGATATGAGTTTTAATTTTTTATATGTATTTATTATCATTATTTTTATATGCAAGTTTGATGTTAATTGATATAGGTTTTGTTGTTTAATTAAATTGGAATAAGTTTATGAATGGTAATTTATATATCAAAAGTCTTTTTAACTTAATACGTAATGTAAGGTGCTGTTGCTTTAAATGCTTGAATGATGTTTAACACTTCCTTGTTTTAGTTATAAGGAAGTGACGATGTTACATTTTGTTTTATCTCTGATGAAGTCCTGTAATACTGGATGGGACCAAAAGTACCCAGATTCTTTATTAAATGTAATATTTTTAGAGGTGTGTCACCATTTCATTTTTTATTTTGAAATTCCTTTGTTTTTGAGAGTGGATGTTTTTTGGCTCTCATCGTACCATTTGTATTCATTGGAGCTGCAAGCAATATTTATCCTGCGGAATGAGTTATCTTGCTGGTCAAGTGTTATGAAGGACATCAGCGTATGCAGGATTTTAACAGATTGTGAACGTGTCCAACACGCTACATGAATGAGTTTGAAAAGGCTTGGCTGTGCTGCGGAGTGCTGCAAACTTCGTAGCAAT